>NC_080611.1:11156349-11268215 GCF_027887145.1 Ammospiza caudacuta
AAAGGAAAGGAAAGGAAAAGGAAAGGAAAGGAAAGGAAAGGAAAGGAAAAGGAAAGGAAAGGAAAGGAAAGGAAAGGAAAGGAAAAGGAAAAAGAAAAGCCTTGGTTTATCTCAAGCTGCAGTTTCAGGGAAGCCCTTGAAAGGTGTAAAATCCTCCATGGATCTCCTCATCCTTGGCCTCACTCCCAGCTGGGCTTGGCTGGAAACCCTCCAGTGCACAGGTGGGATTTTAGGGAAATAAACAGCACCATGGGGATGTCGAGTGCTTGTTGAGAAATCCAAGCCCAGGCTCCTCTGTGTCCTGGTGTTCCTCTCCCATCTCGCACATCTGGGACTTTGGCACCCGTCCTGGAGGAAGGACACACAGCTGAAACACAGAGAGGCAGGAAAGGAAAATTCCTCCTGCCTGGGGAGCACACGGAGGCTCTGCAGAGAAAGGGAAGCCCCAGACCTGCAACACACAAAAATCGTGTTCACTGCCTGGCGGTGTCACCTCTGCCACGCCTGCAGTGACAGCCCCTTTCTTTCAGGCCAAAGAGGCGAAATGGCATCATTGTGGTTTTATCAGCAGCACCTGGAACTGATGGTTCTGCTGCTTAAAACTGTTTGATATTTGAAATTCCACATGTGTGTGGATAATGTTCATGTGTGTGAGATCTGCAGGGTACAAATGGTCCTGATGACATCCCGAGATGCTCTTGAGTTTCTTTATTTTGGCAATATTGATTACTTATTTATTATTTTTATTTATCATTTGAATTGTTATTATGGTTTTATCAGCAGCATGTGGAACTGATGGTTATGCTGTTTGATATTTGAAATTCCATATGTGTGAGCCACCTGTGAAATCTGCAGGGTACAATCATGTCCGAGGCCTCTGATGACATCACAAGATGCTCTTGATTTGCTTTATTTTGGCAATATTGATTATTTAATTATTATTTTAATTATTGTTAGATAATATATTTTATATTTTATTTATTTATTTATTATTCTTTGTTGTCACTGCATCATTTCAGGGAGACCTGGCACACACCAAGCAGCATTCCAATCCCTCTCTTCCCAAATATCCAACAGTTCCCCAGAGCGTGGCTCTCCGGGACAATCCCTTTCCTTGCTGAGGTGATGGATCAGCCAGCAGGAAAAATCAAGCCCAGATCCTCCAAAGGGTGAAGCACGAGGTCCAAATTTAGCCCAAACCAACATGGCCATGAAGGGAGAGAGATGAACAGGGATGGAGGAGCCTTGGGATGCCCCAGCAGGGAAAACCCCAGGTAAGCTGGAAACCAGGGAACCCGAGGGAGATGCCCAAGCTCATCAGCATATTTAAACCCCGGGATAATCAGGGAAGGAAAACAAAACGGGGAATGAGGCCATTGAAAGCACTCTGTGGCGCAGTGGCCCAGCGCCAGGCCCCCCTCCTGCCCCTCTCCCAGCCCTCACGACTACAAAGCCGTGGCAGGGAAAAACCAACACCGCTCCCCAAAAAACCAACCCCACAAAAAAGCCCCCCTGGCAACAATGGTCTGTCAGGCGTGATTTAGTGGGGCTGCAGCTCCCGGGCAAGCTTCAGTGAGCAATCTCAATCCTCGGGGTTCCCACACTGGGCCGCTGGCCTGCGCCTCCCCGCGCACAAAGCCAGAGGAGAGGGCAGTAAATAAAGCTGTGCCGCCTTTGTGTGCTGGGAGGGGGCCTGGCTGCAGAGGAGGCAGGAGAAATGAACTGTGACATGTGATATCAAAGCAATTTCTACTCTTGGGGGGAGGCTGGTTTGGGAGGGAGGGGTGGGTTTTGTCACCCAGGAATGGATTCTTCATGTTTGCTTCAAGCAAGCACACTTTGCTCATTCTCACTTTGTTTTTTGGATGAAAGCTATTTATAAATGTGAGGAATTGGGCATTCCTCTTGATCTGCACAACAAACAATGACAGCCCATCCTCTGGGGAATCACAGTCCCCCATGGAATATTTGTGGGTTAGGGGTGGCCTCCTCTTTCCTGTGCAAAAATCCGAGTTTCTGGTCTCTCTCTGGCTGTGTCACCACCTCCCTGCTCCAGATGGTGCCCCCAGGAATATCAGAGAGGATTTTGGTGGAGAAACAAACACTGCCCTCCATGCAGTGTGTCCTCACTTGCAATAAATGTGTGCAGCTCCGTGGGTGTCAGCAGGGAGCAGGAACTCCTCCGTGCCTCCGAGCGTGGCTGTTTTCTTTTCCTTCCCCTGGATTTTTTAATTCAAGCTGTTCCTGATGGGGAGTGTGGGATTTCTGCAGTAATGCAGAAATGATAAAGAACAGGAAATCAAACGCCATGCTTTGGATGTGGTGGGGAAGCAGAAGAGCAGGGTTTGTGCGATGAGATATCCCAGGAATAAACTGCCAAGTGACATCATCAATTAGATCATCCCAAACAATTGCCTCCCCAGCATCTCCCACCTCCCCTCTCCTGGGATTTGCAGGGATAGTCCTCCCTGCCCTGTGGATTCCAGCAGCTGGATGGCTCAAAATCGAGTAGCTACTATAAAAGTTGCCTCCTTTCTCCTGGAAATGTTTGAATTCCCTGCTCCATTTCCAGCCCCGGGTTCACCTAAGGTGTTCACCAGTTTAATTTCTGCATCACTGCCAGCCTGAGCATTGCCCCAGGGAGCAGGAGGAAGCCTCAGCCAGGCAGGGCAGACACACCTTTCCTGCCTGGCTGGCTCTCCCAATTCCCCCCACACATTTTTGTCAGAGCCCAGTATCACTGCTCAGTGACCAGCAGGGTGATCCTCTCCACGAGGTGCTGCCTTCCACAGGGATTCCCACATTCATCTCCCCTCAGTTACTGTCAAACACACAGACATCATTCAGCAATAAAATCCACTGGCAAAATTCAACACCAAAATCCACTTACAAATTTCAGCAATAAAACCCACTAACAAAATTCAATACCAAAATCCACTGACAAAATTCAACAATAAAATCCACTGATATCATTCAACATCACAATTTGCTGATAAAATTCAACAGTAAAACCCAACACTAAAATCCACTGACAAAATTCAACACCAAAATGAACTGATTTAATTCAACACTAAAATCCACTGACAAAATTCAGCACTAAAATCCTCTGATATAAATTAAACATTAAAATCCACTGATGTAATTCAATACTAAAATCCACTGACAAAATTCAACAATTAAATGCGTTTCTATAATTCCACATCAAAATCCACTGACAAAATTCAGCAACAAAACCCATGGACAAAATTCAACACTAAAACCTACTGATATAATTCAACAATAAAATCCACTGACAAAATTAATCGCTAAAATCCACTGATATAATTCAATACTAAAATCCACTGACAAAAACCAACAATTAAATGCATTTCTATAATTCCACATCAAAATCCACTGATGTAATTCAATACTAAAATCCACTGACAAAATTCAACAATTAAATGCGTTTCTATAATTCCACATCAAAATCCACTGACAAAATTCAGCAACAAAATCCATGGACAAAATTCAACACTAAAACCCACTGATATAATTCAACAATAAAATCCACTGACAAAATTAATCGCTAAAATCCACTGATATAATTCAATAATAAAATCCACTGACAAAATTAATTGCTAAAATCCACTGATATAATTCAATACTAAAATCCACTGACAAAAACCAACACTAAAATCCACTGACAAAATTCAACAATTAAATCCACTTATATATATAATTCCGCATCAAAATCCACTGACAAAGTTCAACACTAAAACCCACTGAAAAAATTCAGCAATAAAACCCACTGACAAAATTCAACACTAAAACCCTCTGACATAATTCAGCACTAAAATTCATTGACAAAACTCAACACCAAGCTCCTTGTGCCCCTTCCTGCCACCTGCTGAGGGCAGCCCGGAGGTGCCCAGGGGAGGTGGGGGCACAATTCCTGCCGGGAATTCTGCCGGGTGTTGGATTGCTGCTGCCCAGCAGCCCTGCCTGATCCAGGCAGTTGTTCCTGTGCTCAGCACATTGTTCACTCCCTCTCCAGATGGAACAGATTAGCCGGGCCCTGAAATGTTGTTAAATAAAATACGCAAAAAGAAAATACAATTATTGCTAAAGTGAAAACATACCACATGGGATTATTAAAAGACCAAGATGTTTTACATTTTAAGGATGTTCTGCAGGGTTTTTTTTTCCAGCCCTCATGCACCAAAAGCTTGCAGGGGTAGTGTTAAACTTTTCCATGTGATCTCAGGGAGCTCTCCCAGCCCTGCCAGGGATGGGGTTTCCCTCTGTCCCTGGTGGGGTGCGAATTCCAGGGCCCAAATCCGTGTTTGCTGCTCCTTCAGTGAGCACCAGGCATGCTCAGGAGCAGGGCCTTGGCAGAGATTGAGTTCACCATGGAAAGGGCAAATTTATTATTGTGCTGCTTCTCCCCCATGCCCAGGTGGAGGGGAAACTTGGCCAGGAGAATTCCCAGCAGTCAGAGTTCTCTGAGTGTCATTTCCTCACAGATCCCAGCCCCGGCTGTCATTTCCCACCAAATCCCATCCCTGAGTTTCATTTTCCCCCAGATCCCATCCACGACTGTCATTTTCCCCATCAGATCCCATTCCTGTGTGTCATTCCCCCTCAAATCCCATCCTTGACTGTCACTTCCCCCAGATCCCATTCCTGACTGTCATTTCTCCCCTAAATCCAATTCCTCCCCTTTCCCTCCAAATCCTATCCTGACTGTCATTTCCCAGCCAAATCCCACCCTTGACTGTCATTCCCACCCAGATCCCATCCCTGACTGTCATTTCCCTCAAATCCCATCCCTGAGTGTCATTTCCCCCCCAAATCCCATCCCTGACTGTCATTCCCACCCAGATCCCATCCCTGAGTGTCATTTCCCCCAAATCCCATCCCTGAGTGTCATTTGCCCCCCAGATCCCATCCCTGACTGTCATTTCCCACCCAAATCCCACCTTTGACTGTCACTTCCCCCAGAACCCATCGCTGACTGTCATTCCCGCAGATTCCATCCCTGAGTGTCATTCCCCCCAAATCCCATCTCTGACTGTAATTTCTCCCCTAAGTCCAATCCCTCTCATTTCCCTCCAAATCCCATCCCTTAGTGTCATTTCCCCCCCAAATCCCATCCCTAACTGTCATTTCCCCCAAATCCCATCCCTGAGTGTCATTTCCCCCCCAAATTCCATTCCTGACTGTCATTTCCCCCCCAAATCTCATTCCTGAGTGTCATTTTAGAAACCATCTGAACCCAACTCTGTGCAAAGGCCTCCAAAAGTTCTCCACGTTTGTGTGCTAAGCTCATTCCAACAATCACTGATTTCAGTACCACAGACACTGAATGTGGGATGCTTTGGGGTGGAAGGGACCCTAAAGATCATCCTGTCCCACCCCTGCCATGAGCAGGGACACCTTCCACTGTCCCAGGCTGCTCCAAGCCCTGTCCAGCCTGGCCTTGGACATTCCAGGGGTCCAGGGGCAGCCACAGCTTCTCTATAATACAAGAAATGCTCTCAAAGAAATACTCTCAAAAATCTCCCAAAATTCCCCCCAAATTCCACCCCCAAATCTCCAAAACTCTCCCCCCCCAAATCACCAAAACTCCCACCCAATCTCCCAAAACTCCCCCGTGAATTCCACCCCCAAATCCTCAAAAATCATCCAAAAATCCCCCCCACACACAAATTCCCCAACCCTCCCCCAAATTCCACCCCCAAATCTCCCAAACTCATTTTGAAAGGATTCTGCAAACTTTGATCTGTCGAGGATCACCTTGGGCTGAAATTATTTACTAATTACAGAGTAATTATAAATTATTTACTAATTACAGAGATACCCAGCAGGTGGGAAATAGAGATGGAAAACGTGAGGCCTGCACTGATTTTGGCCTCAGAAAACACAGTTTAAAATAAGAAAACACAATTTAAAATGAAAAAACATAATTTCCAATAAGAAAACGCAGTTTAAAAGACGAAAACACAATTTAAAATAAGAAAACACAGTTTAAAATAAGAAAAAACAGTTTAAAACAAGTTTCAAATAAGAAAACAGAGCTTAAAATAAGCTGGGTGACTGAGTTTAAATTAAGCTGGACTCAGCAAGTCCCCAGCTCAGATGGTTCAGCAGCACAGCCTTGCTGAGTTTATTTGAGCACATGTTTCATGTCCTTCCTGGATCTGGCTGCAGCAAGGCCAAGCCTTGCAGATTTTCAGGTGTGTGGTGAGAATAAATCACTTTTTAAATGGCTTTAGAAAGGGAATTTTGAGCAGAGCTGCAGCTCCAGCTCTCTCCTGAGCATCACTCCATCTCCTTAATGTCCCCCCACCTAAATCAACTCTTTCGTGATGGATGGAAAATAAATTCAGCTCCTTGAAAGCGTTCTCTCCCATTTGGCTTGGAATGACTGGGGCCATGCTGGTGGCTGGTGACTGATGACAGGACTTGTCCCCAGCAGCCCAGCCTGGCTTTTCACCGCGCTGTCACTCACCAAGGACGTTTCCACTGGAAATAAATCCCTGTGGGAAGGGGTTTGGGGGGATTCTCAGCCACATCTGCACTGCAGAGCACAGCTGGAGAGGCAGCCATGCCCCCCCTGCTCATTAATTAGGGAGCAGTTCTTAGAAAATGTGGAAATACAAAGACGGAAATAAAAAAAATCCCAGCTGTAATCAGATTTGCCTGCAGTCACATGAAAAATTCCATCCCCCCAAATCCCCAAAAATCTCCCCCCAAATTCCACCCCTAAATCCCCCCAAATCCCCCCAAATTCCATCCCCAAATACTCCCAAATCTCCCAAATTCTCCCCCCAAATTCCACCCCCAAATCCCACCAAATCTCCCAAATTCTCCCCCCAAATCTCTCAAATTCTCCCCCCAAATTCCCCCCACCAAATTCCAAACCACCCCCCCCCCAAAATCCCCCAACCCCTCTCAAATTTCACCCCCAAATCCTCCCCAAATTCCACCCTGAAATCTTATAGGAATTTGTAAAAATTTGGTCGAAACCCCCAAATCCTGCTTCAGTTCAGTTGTTTTGTCAGGAGGAAAGGGGCATTTTTTGCCACAAAAAACTCCTGAAATGTTGCAAATTCCTTTAAAATAGAATACCAAATAGAGCCCAGCTGATTTTTACAAGGCACCTTCAAAAGAACCACGAGTTTTTAGCAGAATTCTGATGATTCCAGGGTGTTTTTCCATATCGTGGTACTTTGAGAACGCATCAGGATGCAGGTGTGGGTGTGTGAGTATAAAAACATCAATATTGATTTAAAATGTTGATATTTTCTGTTCTAAGAAAAAAAAGTAGAAGTCTGTGGTATGTCCAAAACTGCTTTTTTAATATGCAGGAATATTTCTCTGGTGGAAAACTTTGCAGAAAACCAAATATTAGGGGAAGGATTGTGGAATGTGTTTGCCATGGCAAGGGGAAAAGCAGCAATGGGAAACTGCTGAGCTGCGCTTTGCATTTTAAAAATGTTTGCAGATTCATGGAAAAGTGGGAATGCAGCAGAAGGAAAGGGAGCTGCTCTGATGACAACTTTCTTTCCTTTAAAAAAACCCAGCTGCTTGTGGAGTTAAAGCTGGAGTTTTATTTTATAATATGGGAACTGAAATGGGAAATCTGAAATTAAATCTATGGGAAAATCTAAATCTAAAACTGAAACTATGGGAAATCTGCTCCAGGCTGGACCACAATCTTCATCCCCATGGGAATCCAGGCCAGATCTGCTGGGGTGCTCTGAGGGTGCTGCTGGGTTTCTATTTGGGTTTTGTATTTGTATTTGAATTTTGTATTTGTATTTGGTTTGTATTTGTATTTGGGTTTTGCATTTGTATTTTTATTATATTTGGGTTTTCCTCAGATGAAGGAAGGAGTGATGAATCTGACTCCATATTTTCAGGAGGTTAATTTATTATTTTATGACACTATATTATATTAAAGAATAGTAAACTAAACTATACTAAAGAATACAGACAGGATACTAAAAAGATAATAATAAAAAACTTGTGACTCTTTCCAGAGTCCCAACACAACTTGGCACTGATTGGCAAATGAGTGAAAATAACCCAGAGCAGAAATTAATGGAACAATCACCTGTGGGTAAACAATCTCCAACCACATTCCACAGCAGCAAAACACAAGAGAAGCAAATGAGATAAGAATTGTTTTCCTTTTTCTCTGAGGCTCCTCAGCTTCCCAGGAGAAAAATCCTGGGCAAAGGGATTTTTCAGAGAATGAGAATGCCACACTGGGGACCAAGGGACACCCACTGAAATCAGATTTCACTGTCAGAGCCTGCAGATTTTTACTCCATCCCAGTCACACTACTCACAATCAGATTATTCCCAAATGCTGCTTTCAGACCATTCCTAAACTCCTGAGTGAGCAAGTTGATGTCTCAATGCAGTTGAGATTAATAATTAAATGTTAAAATGTTAAATAATTAAATGTTCTCCCAGCAGATCCTCTCTGAACCCCACAACGCCTCATCCACACAGTGACTCCAGCACTGAGAATGCAAATTCACCTTGGATTTAAATCTGATTTAAACTTCAGCTCTGTCACAGCCTCCCCAGTCTAAAAGTGACTTTATCAAGTCAGTCAATCCATCAAGATCTCGGCTTGCCCAGGCAAAATTCAGGAACAGAAGTGTTCTCCTCCATCCCATGAAGTGTTTTGCAAAGAGGCCCCTGTGATGTACTTAGGGATTTCCTCCGTGGAAGCTGAAACACCTCAAATCCTGTCAGAACCCCTCCAATCGTTCCAGCCCAATAAAGTTCAAATGGGGAATAACACATTTGTTAAAAGAGGCCCCATTTTGTGCTGAGAGGATGACATGGCCAAGAGACCATACACCCCTCAAAAATTAAAAAAAAAGAAAGAGTAATAAAAAATGAGGACAAGATTACCCAGCCAACGTAAACTGGAGTGGCGTGGTCGAGGTTTTTAGGATTTTTAGAGACACTTGGAATGAAAGAGGGAAAAATGCTACAGCCAAGTCTCAGGCCTTTGTACACTGCAGGAGGAAACTTGGGTTCTGAGCAAATATTTTAGTACAAATCAAATGCCTTCCAGGGATCAGCAGCTGGGGAGGCGGGAAGAAATTAATATTGGAAGCTTTAGAACTTCCCAGAACTATTCCCTCCGTCCTTGATTGAGGGAATTAACTTTTATTTTATTAACTTTTTCATGCCCTTCTCCCATGCAGGCTGCTCTGAGGGGCTTCTCCCCTCCTCCAAAAGGGCTGCCCTGGGGATGTTGCTCTTCTGAGGCTTTAAGCAGCAGCTGGCTGTGATTAAGTGGATTGGGAGGATCAGTGCTTGATTAACTTTGTGCTGCTCCTGCCTTGCTCAGGTTCCTGCAGGAGAATTCATCCCTGGCTTTGGGACAATGTTGGGCTCTAATGGATCCCAGACCTGGGAGCCCACCCAGGGCCAGAGCCCGGCCTGGGCATGGTCAGGCCTTGTTCCCCTGTCCTGCAGAGGTGAAACTGCTGTGGGGGCTCTGCTGGGCTGGGTTTTGGTTTAGGTGTGCATGAAATTGCCAGTCTAGGCGTGCATAAACTCACTGGAGGAGTTTGCCAGTCTGGGTTTTAATCTAGGTGTTCATACACTTGCTAGGGGAGTTTGTTAGTCTGGGTTTCAGTCTAGGTGTCCATAAACTCACCAGGGGAGTTTTTCTAGTCTGGGTTTTAGTCCAGGTGTTCAAAAACTCACTGGAGGAGCTTTGCTAGTCTAGGCTTTGGTCTAGGTGTTCATAAACTCACCAGGGATGCTTTGCCAGTCTCGTTTTTAGTCTAGGTGTTCATAAATTCGCTGGGTGATCTTTGCTAGTCTGGTTTTAGTCCAGGTGTTCATGTCTTGGTTTGTTATTCTGTTGTTGAATTTTTCAGGGCTGTAGAGAACCATGGCACGGGTTGGGCTGGAAAAACCTTCCAGATTATCCTTCCTGATTGTCCTTCCAGATTATCCTTCCAGATTGTCCTTCCTGATTATCCTTCCAGATTATCCTTCCAGATTGTCCTTCCAGATTATCCTTCCAGATTGTCCTTCCAGATTATCCTTCCATATTATCCTTCCAGATTATCCTTCCAGATTATCCTTCCAGATTGTCCTTCCTGATTGTCCTTCCAGATTAGGAAAGCCCTTGAAGATGATATTAGCATTAAGAAGGCCACGGGCAGGGCCACCTCCCACTGTCCCAGGTGCTCCAAGCTGGCCTTGGACACCTCCACGGATCCACAGCTTCTCTGGGAATTCTGTGCCAGGGCCTCCCCACCCTCACAAGGAACAATTTTCCCCCAAATCCCATCTAAAACTCCCCTCCTTTACCTTAAGGCCATTGAAAATATCTGGGTGGACAAAGTTTTCTTAAGCACAAGGAATTTCTGGGTAACACCAGCAGAACTGAGGGCTGTCAGTGATGTTTATTTTGCATAATAAACAAATAAACAAATCCTGGCAAAGATAATTTTGGAAGGAATCTGCAAACGTTGATCTACCAAGGATGACTTTGGGCTGGAGTTTAATAATTACAGGGATATAACAGGGATTTCACACAGAAAATCAAATTTTCTACATTGAAAGTACAACAGTGATTGAGTGAAACTCCAAAACTTCAACCACTGTGATTATAACAGAAGAAACAGCAGGCTCTGAGTGTATAAAATATTCTTTTATTACCCAAACAAGGTAGACACACTTTTTTGGAGGGAGATCTCTGAGCAGAGCTCCTTGGCCAAGCCCTGGGAAAACAGGGAATGTCCCTTCAGCAGTGACAGCCATGCAGGGAACTTGATTTTCTGCAAAGACAGGAGAATTCGTCCACCCTGTGCAAATTGTGACACTCACTGGCCAAACCCTCCCTCTGAGTGTCCCCAGTTGGCCAAGCCTAAACCAGGTTTTGTATTGTCATTTTCCCTTTTATAAACTGAGCCCAGAAAGGGGCAGGGAAAGTGAGATGAGCTCAAAGCAAATCAAAATTCTCCTATTAACAGGCATCATTAAGTAGCTGTAAAATTGCTGTCATTTCCTACAGCAGAGAAATCCTACAACAATCCTAAATCAATAACTGAGCTGAGGAAAGCTGCTCTCCCAAGGAGCTCCTGGCTCATTGAAGCTGTAATGTAAAAATAGTAAGAATTAAAAAAGAAATAAAAATCAAGAGAAAGCAAATGGAGGCTTGGCTGGGCTTCGGCACTAAATTCTGCCTTGATGGAAACGAATAAAGCTCAAGTGAAGTCCACAGGCATCTCCTAATTACATCACAAGGTTTTATTCCACTTAAATTTTCATGAAAGACTCCTGATTTCTTTTTATTATTCTCCATGGGAGTATAAGATGTTGGTCAACCAGGAGAAAGGAAGCCAAAAGAAAAAAAAAAAGAGAAAAGATGAAACTCTTGATGGCTGTGTTTGTCGGGATAGATCAATTGTGGGGTTTCAACTGGGTATGGAAATTCCCTGCTAGCAATATGGCTAAAAAGAAAGAGCATGGATGATTTAACAATTTACATAACCTGAGAGACTCAGCTGCAAATTGAATGAATGGGGCTCTTTGTTTTCTCTAAACTGAAATAAAAAGAGGGGGAGAACAAAAAAAAAAAAAAAAAAAAAAAAAAAAAAAAAAAAAAAAAAAAAAAGGGAAAAATAAAAGGTTCTTATATAATTGTCTCTGTGACTGGCATGATAGGAAGTTTTCTGGCTATTGGTGGAATTAAGACTGGGAATTATGAGAAAACACAAAGCAATCAAGGGGCAGTGGAGCAATTGGACAGAGGCACTAATAGGGAGTGACAGAGCCAGGCCCGGCCAGGGCCAGGCTGGGCTTTGCACCATTGTCCTGAGCAGAGCTGGGTCCCTCTGGGGCCACCCGGCCCCTCCAGGACACCCCAGCCCCTGGGACTGAGCTGGGATTGAGCTGGGATTGACTGGGATTTACTGGGATTGAGCTGGGATTGAACTGGGATTGACTGGGATTGAGCTGGGATTGAGCTGGGATTGACTGGGATTGACTGGGATTGACTGGGATTGAGCTGGGATTGAGCTGGGATTGAACTGGGATTGACTGGGATTGAGCTGGGATTGACTGGGATTGACTGGGATTGACTGGGATTGACTGGGATTGAGCTGGGATTGACTGGGATTGAACTGGGATTGAACTGGGATTGAGCTGGGATTGACTGGGATTGAGCTGGGATTGACTGGGATTGAACTGGGATTGAGCTGGGATTGACTGGGATTGACTGGGATTGAGCTGGGATTGACTGGGATTGACTGGGATTGACTGTGATTGAACTGGGATTGACTGTGATTGAACTGGGATTGAACTGGGATTGAACTGGGATTGTACTGGGATTGACTGGGAGCAGCCTGGGCTGCTGGGGCTGCCCCTGCCCATGGCACTGGGGGCTCTGAGGGCCCTTCCCACCCAAAGCACTCCAGGGTCCCAGGGGAACGCTGTCCTTCAGGATTTTGTGGGCTCACAGGCACAAATCCCTTCCCTGGGGCAGCCCAGGGGTTGAGTTATTTGTCCAAGGGAAGCTCAATTGTTCCATTTCCACCAGCTCAGTTATTCCATTTCTGCTGGTGACTTTTTGGGGCTACCTGAAAACAGAGGCCAGACAAAATTCAGGGAATAAAAACCAGTTTTGTTTATGGAAGGGTCTTCAGGTACATTTAGAGCAGACACAGCCACCCAAAATGGATGAGGGGTCACAGGTTTTGACACTTTTATAAGTTTGGTCCATTTGCATGTTGGGGGTTCATCTTCCAATTACAGCTTCAGGTAATGAAGTCATTCGCCCCAAGTTTGCTGCCCCCAACTCACTTTTGTTTCCATGTCAGGGCCTGAGGCAGTGAGGTTGATTTTAGCTTTTATATTTTTCATCTGTTTGTAATCCCGCAATTATTTAGTGTAGAACTCAATCCTTGATTGCCAGGCCTGGAGAGGAATTGTTGTGTCTGCCCAAAATGGGGAAGCAGCAGCTCCCACTGTACATGGAGTTTAGGGTTACACACTGAAGAACTGCAGGATAAAATGAGTTAGAGTTCTACAAAGTTTAGAGTTCTACAAAGAATTGCAGGATTACAAATAGATGAAAAATATAAAAGCTAAAATCCTAAAGCATCACGGCCATGTCCCCTCTGGCCTGGCCAACACACCCCTCCAAAACCAGAAATAATTTCTGTCTCTTTCTTGTGGGCACCTGCTCCTCTGTTAAATGTGGATTCCTGCAAAAATCCAGGGAAATTCTGAGCTGTGCTGGAAGCCACAGACACCCCTGGTCCCACAGCTCAGCCCTGTGAGGACAGCCTGGGGCTCTCCCTGCCCCCAGCAGGAATCTTCCATTTTTAGGGCCTCTTAATCCAGGAGGTTTGCACCAGGCTGGAAAGGGCCTCAAATGAACAGCTGGGAATGGGAATGGGAATAATGGGAATGGGGATGGGAATAATGGGAATGGGGATAGGAATGGGGATAGGGATGGGAATAATGGGAATAATGGGAATAATGGGAATAATGGGAATAATGGGAATAATGGGAATGGGAATGGGAATGGGGATAGGGATGGGAATAATGGGAATAATGGGAATGGGGATGAGGATGGGAATAATGGGAATGGGAATGGGAATGGGGATAGGGATGGGAATAATGGGAATGGGGATGGGAATGGGGATAGGGATGGGAATGGGGATGGGAATAATGGGAATGGGAATAATGGGAATAATGGGAATAATGGGAATAATGGGAATAATGGGAATAATGGGAATGGGAATGGGAATGGGGATAAGGATGGGAATAATGGGAATGGGAATGGGGATGGGAATGGGAATGGGAATGGGAATGGGAATGGGAAAGGGAATGGGGATAAGGATGGGAATAATGGGAATGGGAATGGGGATGGGGACGGGGATGGGAATGGGGATGGGAATAATGGGAATAATGGGGATAATGGGAATGGGGATGGGGATGGGAATAATGGGAATGGGAATAATGGAAATAATGGGAATAGGAATGGGAATGGAGATGGGAATGGGAATGGAGATGGGAATGGGAATCATGGCAATCATGGCAATCATGGGAATAATGAGAATAATGGGAATAATGGGAATCATGGGAATAATGGGAATAATGCCAGTGGCAATGGCAATGGGGATGGAAACAGGAACGAGAATGGGAATGGGAACAGGGATGGGAAGGGAAAACCCTCTGTGAAACATCTGGCAGCAGAGCTGGTGGCACATGGGCCGTATCTCCTCCTGCACTGCTGCAGGAAGGAAAAACAAACTTCACCTCTTGGACTGCAACCAGCAGATGAAAACAAATTAACCATTTTATTTTTAATTATTTATGTGTGTGTGTTGTATATTTGCAGCCAGTGTCTGTTTGAATGTCCTGCTTTAAAGCTTTGGGTTAGAAATTCCTCAGTTTGCCCCCTCCCCTCTGAGCAGAACCAGCTCAAATCAACAAATTCTCCCTCATCAATCATGGCCAGGATTCTTTTTCCTTCTTTTTCCTGTCCCAATCCTTGTATTCACTGTGGAGATCACGTTTTATTTCCACACCAGGCATTAAAATTATCAAATTGTGGCCTCTAATGTGCCTGTAAAATTTTTTCCTTTTTTATTCCCAAACAGATTTTTATAGTTTAATGAAATTTTTTTTAATTAAAGGTTCATGGCACAATGACCCTGGGTGGGCATCATTTATTTCAGAGCAGATCCTGACCAGAAAACCTTCATCGAGATGATGATGGGAGCACAACTTCCTTATTAAACTCCAGAGATTTCACACAGAAAATCAGATTTTCCAAACTCAAAGCACAACAGTGACTGAATGAAACCTCAAAACTTCAACCACTAAAATTGTGACATAAGAAACACCAGACTCTGAGTCTATAAAATGTAAAAAAAAATTAAAACCTTCAATATCCAGCATTGAACCTACACAGATCCATGAATTCTGGTCAAGTTTATCTCTTATTCTCTAAAACTTGATATAGCAACAGTGGTTTTATACCCACAGCCTGCTCCCAAAAATAATCAAGTATTTAAGGGCTTCTTTCAGGGTACATTTTTTTTCTCATAAAAAATAATAAATGGCAATATCTGAACCACGTTTAGGTATTTTATTCGCTCTGGGGCCTGCCAACTCAAACAATGATTTGTGTCTTTGTAGGAAGGCACTTCACCATTTTCAAATAAATATTTAAATGCTCCTTCACAGGAAAAAATATTCCTGTGGTTAGGTGAGATATGCTGGGAAAATTAAGGCTGGTCCTCAAAGGCCTGGTGTTGTTACACTTTCCTGTTCTTAATTTGCTTAATCCTTCCTCAAACTCCAAAAATTCAGATCAGAGCAAAAGAAAAAGTGTTTTAAAAGGAGCTTTGATACCCACAGCAGATTTCTTGATGAGTTTTATTTTAGCAATTTGCTGCAGAAAGAGATGGAGATGTAATAAGGGCTTTCATCTTTATAATTTATCTCTTTTCCTGGTGTTGGTGCTGCACAGATTCTGTGTCTGCCTGGCAAAGCCTCCCCATCAAAACTGGGAGAAGGAACAGATTTGAAAGGGATGAAGTTTCGGTTTTTATGTGTGTTTGTAATCAATGAGGTGCCACTTATATATTAAATTTCTATTTTTCCTCTAAAAAAAACAGGGGGAAATGATGAGAGGGAGGATGATGAACACCCTGACACAAATTTATGCTGTTACAGGGAAAATTAGCACCTTCTCTTTAAGTAACTCTCAGAAAAAGGCTGAGTAGGGAAATAAAAAGTAGAAAAAGGGAAGTATTTGCACCCCATGAGCTGCTTGGTGGGGAGAGAAGTGAATCCTGCTTTTCTGTCTGCCAAAAAAAAAAAAAAGCTTAAAAGGGAAAAATCCTCTAAAATTTCCCATTTCCAGGAGGTTTTTAAGTCCTGTCAGACCTGCTCCTGCTTTAAACTGGTAGAGAAGCTCATCAGGCACAGAGCCATGGTGGGGGTGAGGTTCCGCCAGAAAACCCCTCTGAAGCCATGGAAAAACTGGGATCAAGGTTGTGATGGGCTGAAGGAAAATTTCCCTTTTTCAGGCAGCATCTTTTGCTGGAACCTCTGACCACTTGAACCTCACCCATTCTGTCCTAACAAGCTCCTCGTGCTTCCCAAATCCTGGTAATTCCTGAAATTCCCATCCTGAAACCCTTTCATCTCCAAATCCTGATACCCCTTAACTCCCATCCTGAAAACTCTGAAATTCCCGTCGTAATACCCCTGATCTCCAAATCTTGATAACCCTGAAATTCTCATCCTGATATCCCCTGAAATTCCCATCCTGATATTCCTTATCTCCAAATCTTGATAACCCTGATCGCCAAATCCTGATAAAACCTGAATTCTCAGCCTTATACCCCTGAAATTCCTATCCTGATACCCCTTAATTCCCATCCTGATAACTCTGAAGTTCCCATTCTGATATCCCTGATCTCCAAACCTTGATAACCCCTGAAATTCCCATCCTGAAACCCTCTGATCTCCAAATATTGATACCCCGATCTCCAAATCATAGTATCACCTGAATTCTCAGCCTTATATCCCTGAAATTCCCATCCTGATATTCCTTATCTCCAAATCTTGATAACCCCTAAATTACCATCCTGATACCCCTGAAATTCCCATCCTGATACCCCTGATCTCCAAATCCTGATTACCTCTAAATTCCCATGCTGATACTCTTATCTCCAAATCCCTGATAACCCCCGAAATTCCCATTCTGATACCCCTTATCTCTTAAACCTTATAACCCTTAATTCCCATCCTGATACCCCTGAAATTCCCATCCTGACACCTCTGATCTCTTTTTTTTGGCCCTTTTCAGAGCTGCACCCCCTGCACTGCAGGGCTGGCAAAGAATATCCCAAATCTTTCTTTGGGATGAGAAAAAAAATCCCTTTTTTTTTTTTCCCCTCTCAGGCACTGAGGCAAGTGTGAGGCAGCAAATCCCACATGACTCTGTTTCCAAATCAGATCCTTTTGGTCTACCTTTAATTTCATTTTTCCCCCCTAAAATGAATTAAATATCCGTTCTTTTACCACCCAGTTTATTTGATCATCCAGGAAGATAAATGGCTTCTACTGAAATATTAAACAAAGGGAAAATTAAAGTATTGGGAAGGGTAAACAATGCAGTAAAGCGCAATTTCCTTTCTGCTACATGGAGAAAAGAATTCTCTCTTTCTTGGTAAATAACAGCACACAGAGTCCAGTTCTGGCCCTGGGCACACATGGAGATTTCTCCCCAAAAATCAGTCGGATTTTTACCTGTCTGGGTGAATTTTTAATTGAATGGGAGCAAAGGAATGGTTTCTAGATAAGACCCTCCACAAAAATAAAATTCATCATGAAGTTTAGCACTGGCAGTTTTTAATATCACAGCTTTGGTTGTGTTTTAAGTGAAAAATGTTATTTTAGTTGGGTTTGGGGCCAATCCCCTTGGACCACCAGTCCATCCAGCCCCAGGGGTGGATCCCTGGGATGGAAGATGAGGAGCACCAGCTCATTTTGAGGTTGAATTCCTCCCAAACCATCCCAGAGAGAAGCAATTCCCTTCCAGGGCCACTCCTCCCTCCAAGGGTGTCACATTCCAGCAGGGACATCAGCTCCAGCCCAGCCCAGGATGAAAATTCCCAGGTGAAAATAACAATTAATAGCCAGGACCGACAAATTCCCTAAGCCAGAATTTCTCCTGACTGCTGGGTGCTCTTTCATTTCAGCTGCTCTTTAATTTAGAATTTCAAAAACTATTTTCAGTATTCCAGCAGCTCAGTCTTGGAACTCTGATATAATTTATTTTGACAGATGATTGATGGGAAGGAAGGACTCATTTCTTATGGACATGCCTAGGAAATATCTGAGATTCACAGGAATTTTTCTCCTTTTTGCGCAGTTACAGCCCAGATTCTGAGTTCAGACTAAAAAAATAAAAGTAAAATCATAAAAATAAATCTAAAATAATCAAAAAGTTAAATTAAAATAACAAAAAATGAATTTAAAATCATAAAAAATTTGCAATAATCAAAATCAAAATTAAAATAATCAAAAAATAAAATTAGAATAGTCAAAAAATAAAATTAAAATCCTGAAAGCAAAGTTTCCTGGACAATTAGCAGCAGTGTTGGGCGCTCTCTTTTCAGATTTCTGCGTGCAACTTCAGCCCCTGCAGGACACAGGGCTAATTTAATGAGGCATGAATTTAAATATATTAAGAGCTCAACAAAACAGGGAGAGAATCAGAGAGGTGAAAAGTCAGTGCCCCTCCTTGTCTCGCTGTCTTCTTTTTGTTGGCTGCTGGGTTGGGAGACACGAAATCAAACGCAGCAACACAACCTGTCTGAGTTTTATTCAAATCAGCCAATTAAAACATCAAGCTGAAATGTCAACCAACATGTTCTGGCCACTCAGGAATTAAAGCAGGAAAGCATCTGTCTGTCCTCACCACAAAGCAGGGACGATTTTTAATTCCACTTTTGCAAAAGCTGCGACGGCAGATCTCAGCCATGAAAAACACCCCGTGCAATGGCCCTGCCTGCCTGGCTGTCAGCAGCTGCTGCTGGGCACTGAATCAGAGCCAGCTCAACACCTTTATTTCTTTTTTATCCACAGGGAATCTTCACCAGCGTCTTGGTGTGAAAAGCCAGGTGTGTGCTAAGGAAGGCAGGATCTCCCTTAAAATGGAATATCTAAACTTCTTCCTTCCAAATTATTGTAATTTTGAAATTAAGGGGGACTCAGGCAAAGATATGGGACTAGGAACAACAGTTCTTTATTAGGAAAAAATTTAAAAATTAAAATAAAAATTAAAATTAAAATTAAAAAAAAAATGCATAAATCAAACCCACACTGACAGAGTCAGACCATGCCCTGCCCCCTGTGTGTCAGGGCGGTGTCCCAGCCCATCCCACGGGGGCTCAGCCCTCCTGCAGTGCCAGCTGTGGCTCTGCTGCAGCAGGGATCCTGCACAAGGGGGGAGTTTTCCTCTGCAGCTCCAGGGCTGCTGCAGATGGGCCTGGGCTCCCTCTGGCCATGCAGGGCAGCACAAAGCTGCTCCTCTGGCAATGCAGGGGGCAGAGGCTGCTGGGGTGCCCCAAAGCTCAGATTGGATCCAGGTAGGAATGCTTGGCTCCTCCCCTGGGCGGGGCATCTCCCCATGGGATGCTGGGATTGGATCAGCCCTGCAGGGACACTCACTGGCCATGGACAGAAGATAATTAATAATCAATGGCCCATTAACAGAAGATAATTAATAATGAATGGCCCATGAGCAGCAGAGATCTCCTGGAGGGAGGATTGGTTGTGAAGAGATAACGAAAACTGCCCAATGAACAGAAAATAACTGCCCCGCCTCTGACAGATGGAAATTGAACACACACATTTTCTTGCAATCCAGGCAGCATTCAGGGTGCACCATCCACCTCTGACACTGCCACAGCTCATCCAGCTCATTTTTACCTCCCTTTACTGCCCAAACTCTGATTTCAGCTGCTCCCTTTTGTCACAAGAATGCACAGATCAAAGTTCCTCCAGCTTTCCATTTTCTCCAGAGGACAAAATAAATTCCTGATAAAATCCAGAGGATTTGAGGCTGAATTTAAGGATCTCCTCCCTCTGACAGGATATTGGGGTGAGCAGGCAACATTTCATCACCCCCACAGCTCCTCTTTGTGATGTGGCACTCAGGGCTCCTGAAATTTGGGTGAAAAGTTGTATTTTTCACAGGAGAGGTCACTGGAATGATGGGACTTTGTTCACCCATTTTGGGGTGGCAGAAAAGGATTTGGGACACCTCATTCCTGATGTCCCATCCCAGGCAGATCCTACAGCAGAGTTCTCCTTCCTCTGCTTAAGAAAATAATTCCTGATTCTGATCTCTGATGAGCCCAAATTGGGGTCATTCCATCATTTCAGAGAGGCCCCCAAATCAGCTCCATCCCTTTCTGCTGGAGGCTCCAAAAGGGTTTGAAATATTGTGGAATATTTCAGTGTCCTTAAATTTATAGGACCAGGTCTTTGCTCTGCTGATTTCAGAGCTGCACTAAATTTTCCCTGTAAAAGTTCTGCCCCAGAAAAGATAAAACTCCCTGAGATGGGCTCCACACCAATCATTTTATCTACCATAAATCAGCCAGGTCAGCTTTAGATTATCTACAGCAATTCAGTTTTCTTCCTTATGAAAAAAAAAAACAAATCAGGGAAGGGAAAAGGAATTCCAGTGTGCAAATATCCCAGAGAACAGATTAGTTATTGTTCCAAAATTTCCTCTTTAATGGCATTACCAGAAAATCAGCCTTTTACTAGAAAGATGGGCTGATTTTCCTGCCCAGGCTGGCAGCTGGGAGGTGTCCTGGACAGGGAACTCAGGAATAAATCCATGGATATTAAACATTAAACTCCTCCATGAATAAGGAGGGAGGAGATCTCATTCTGCTGTTGAGATGCTCTTTAATCTCCTCTTATTTTATGAGCTTCCACTGCAGCCTCCTCTGGCTGGCGGTGGTTTCCACCAGGACTGGATTGGGCTGAGAAGTTTCATCCAGGGAAATTTCCCACCTGGAAATTCCCTTCCATGTTCACCAGGATGGGTCACGGGCTCTCCTTGCTTCTGTCAAATCATTCCTGCTGCTTTTGTTCTGCCATCGTCTCCAATCTAACGTGGAGCTGGAGATGAGAAAGGTTAAACCTTAAAAAAACCCAAAATTTATCTCTTTTCACAGCCGAACTCTTCCATAAAATCAGAACAAATCTTTCTGATACACTTGGGTGTGGGAAATTGATTGATAGAGAATTCTGATTGTAATGGCACGAGTTATAACATCTGTATTGTATCACCCTTCCCATGAGACTGAAAATAGAATAAAAGTTTTTAAAATGCCTCTCAGTTGCATAATCCAACAGTTGGGTTCAAAAATAATGCTCACATTTGCATTTTTCAGCTGAAACCGAGATTAAAACCAAGTTCTGAGCTCCTGAGCCTGTTCTGGAGGGAATTTTGGTGTTCACACCCTGTTGCAGATTTAGTCAATCACCAGGTCTGGGCAATCTGGTTTTACAATAGGATCCCAAATTCTGCTGATGTTTTCAGGGTGCTAGTCCAAGAGAAGTAATAAGCAAAGTGATGATCATAAAGGAATTTTATTTTTAGGGAATTGGGACCACAACTTCCTGAAAACTACCAGACCAGATAATGTCTTTTTCCCTTCTCCCTCTTTTATGGCAGGCACTTGTTCTAAAAAAGCTCCCCCACTTTCTTTAAAATGAACTTTTAAAATCCATCATTTCATGCAGCTCTGGCAAATCAGCTCCTGTGCTATTTCCTTTCCTTCCTTCCTTTCCCTCTCCTCTCCCTTCTTAAATCCAGCCCTGCATTTTAAATCAGCCGCGAGAAAATAAAGGGAAAGGAGCTTGAAGGAGTTGAAATCTCTTCATCGTGACAGGGCCGTGTTTTCTTTGTGTATGAGCCTAAATGAGGCTTTAGAAAATGATATGGTCCCCCCTGGATGGATCTGCTGTGGTCAGAGCCCATTAGGCAGGGCAGGAGGATTCCTCAGGGACAGCTGAGAGCAGACTCCAAATCCCAGAGGATGGCGATCTCTGTTTGCTTTCCTGCATGGAGAATTAATAAATGTCTCCATCTTGCAGCAACTGAACATAAAGGAAGCAGAGTGAGTGGGGGGAAGAAAGCAATGGGATGTTTTTTTCCTTTGGTGCACATTCAGGCAGTATTTGCACATCATTCTTTGCTTGCTCCCTGGAGGATTTTCTGCCCTGACTTGAAGGCAATCCATCTGTCCTGAGCAGGTACCTCAAGATAATGAAGAGCCCATAATTTAGTAATCTTGGCCATCTTGTCCTTGGAAGATTGATTTTTGGCCTTTAAGTGCCAAGGTTGGTGAAACCCAGTCAGCAGCCACAGAAAAGCCCAGGCAGAAGGACAGACAGAACCCTGGGCTGGGGCAAATCCCAAAATAAATGGATTCTGAACTGCCCTATCTGCACATGGACTAATGATTATTAAAACAGAAACACTCCCTGCTTCATCCAGTTCAGAGCTTGGAGTTCCTCCTTTCATTTTCTTTCCCTGTTTTTCCACAGAAAATTCTGTCCCTGAGCCTGTCCTGGAATTCCTCACTTCTCCTCAGCTCTGGAGATGCTTTGTTGGGTCTGGAGGCTTTGTTGGCTTTCCCCATGGCTTGGATGGGGTTTGGGAATGTTGTTTCCTATGAGCACCGACTGATCTCGAGGAGTGAAGGAGTTTTGTACTCACAAAGTCATGGAATCATGGAATCTTTGGGATAATTCTCCATTTCTCCTCTCTGGAGGTGCTTTGTTGGGTTTGGAGGTTTTGTTGGCTTTCTCCATGGCTTGGATGGGGTTTGGGAATGTTGTTTTCTATGAGCACCGACTGATCTCGAGGAGTGAAGGAGTTTTGTGCTCCAAAGTGATGGAATCATGACTTTGGAGCCTTAAACTCCTCCTGTTCCCCCCCAGCACTTTCCACTGTCCCAGGCTGCTCCAAGCCCCATCCAGCCCGGCTTGGGCACTGCCAGGGGTTGGGCACAGCCTGGAGCTGGGTTTAATCCCTGTGCAAACCCCAAAGTGAGCCCCGAGCCAGATGCTCCTGTGGTGCCAAACCAGCTCCTGACCCAGCAGATCAATTGTGCAAAATAGAAAATCTGTTTGTTTTCTAGGAGGTGGCTGGAAAATCAGCCCCACCAGGAGCAAAGAGCTCTTTATTCCTGTGAGCAGGGGCTGAACAAAGGACAGGAGCATGGAAGGGATGAATTCATGGGTCAGAAAACCAAGGTGGAGTCTGAAATTCCTTCTGTCCCAACTCCCTCTCTTCCCAAATCATGCTGGATTCGCCTCTGGCTTTCAGGGACCGCGTGAGATAACAGAAACAGAGACTCTGCCCCTCATCCCTCCATGATAAAGTGGCTCTGTCCCCTCTCAGAGGTTTGGGGTCTATTCTCCTTTTTTTGGTACCCTGAAACATTTCCCAGCTGGATTTCCCTTGTCCTCCAGGAGATTTTCCTTTTGCATCAGGAACTGAAGACAAGGCTCCAGTTCAATCCAGTTTATTGTCCCCCGTTCCCCCATATTGTGTCCTCCATCAAAATTTGTGTGTGGGGTGGAAGCCTGGGAGTAGGGATTGGTTCTGTTCAGATCCCAGCTGGAAATACCCTGAAATAAACCTGGGAATAGGGACTGGTTATGTTCCAGTTCTAAACTGGAAATATCCTGGAATAAACCTGGAGTAAACCTGGGAGTAGGGACCAGTTATGTTCAGATCCCAACTGGAAATATGCTGGAAATATTTTGGAGTAAAGATGGAAATAGGGACTGGTTATGTTCCAGTTCCAAACTGGAAATTTCCTGGAAATATCCTTGTGAAAACCTGGGAATAAGGATTGGTTATGTTCATGTTTCCAACTGGAAATATCCTGGAGTAAACCTGGAGGAAAGTTGGGAATAGGCACTGGTTATATTCCAGTTTCAAACTGGAAATATCCTGGAGTAAACCTGGGAATAGGGACTGGTTATGTTTAGATCCCAACTGGAAATATCCTGGAAATATCCCTGTGAAACCTGGGAATAGGGACTGGATATATTCCAGTTCCAAACTGGAAATTTCCTGGGGTAAACCTGGCAATAGGAACTGGTTATATTCAGATCCCAACTGGAAACATTCTGATTTTAGGAATGCCTCCCTCACCCCTTTCATTTTATCAGTGCAAAGTTCATCATTCTGTAAAAGTGAAAAAGTAAGAAAACATGAGGAAAGTTAAATTATTCCCTTTTCCCCACTTGTCACTCTTTTATAAATGGAAAAAATATTCAATATGATGCTGTCTGGAAAAAAAAATGAATTGGAGATGGGAATTATTTTTACCACATTTTTGCTGGTTTTGTGCCTTTTTCTGCAAAGAAAAGAATGAGCAGAGGGGAGAGGAGGAGGAGGGCAGAGTCAGCAATGAGGGAAACAAGGTGATGAAAAATTGAAATGCTTAAATGAAGCAGGGAAATCTTATTTTAATATTTTTAAAGACAGGAATAAAGTCTCATCTCTGCACTGAAAATGTTGCCCAGGCTGACATTTCAAAATGAAACACAAGTTTTCATTTCAAGGCTTTATTTCATATCCACACACACTCAAAATCAAACTGGGTTTTGAAATAAAAACACCAATGGGAAAATAATATTTTCAATTGAAAATTTTTATTTTTTTGCCTCCAACTCCTCCTATAAATAAATAATTTGGTTTTCCAGGAAACTGTAAAAGTGAGAACAGAGAGTGAAACGTAATGGAACAAAAGGGGTTTTGGAGCACCAGGGTTTGCTGAAATATCTGGATTTTTCTCAGGATTATTTCTGCCTTTTTCATTCATCTGCTGAGGAAGGGGCTGCTCCCAACCATCTGGGGGTCATTTTTCCAGCTGTAAATAAAATATTTGTTATTATTTAGGGGTTTAGCAGCCCCTCAGCCCATGGAGTGGCTCAGCTCCTATCTCAACTTCTCCTCCATGGGATATTTTTGGGGATTTTGTTCCAGCAGCAGAGCAGTCCAAGGATGATGTTCCTCTGTCAACAAATGGAAAATTCCCCCTTAACCCAGCGGTTCCTGGGATGAGAAAAAAAATATATATTTTAACTATGGATAGTCAGGAAAATGGGCATGAATTAGCAGTGGAATTCTCAGGAAAAGGTGGATGAAGTTGTATTTTAGCTCTGGAAATCTTGGGAGAATGGGGCTGAAATGATGTTTTAGCTCTGGAAAGCTTGAGAGAATGGGGATGAAATTATATTTTAGCTCTGGAGAACCCAGGTGAAGATGGCTAAAATGATGTTTTAGCTATGGCAGGTCAGGAAAATGGGGATGAAATTGTATTTTAGCTCTAGAAATCTCAGAAGAAGGTGGATGAAATGATGTTTCAGCTCTGGAAAACTCAGGAGAATGAGGACAAAATGATATTTTAGCTCTGGAAATCTCGGGAGAATGGGGCTGAAAAGGTGCTTTAAGTATGGCAAGTTCAGGAAAATGGGGATGAAATTCTGTTTCAGCTCTGGAAATCTCAGGAGAAGGTGGGTGAAATGATATTTTAGCTATGGCAGGTCAGGAGGATGTGGATGAAATGAAGTGTCAGATCTGAAAAGCTCAGGAGAAGGGGGAGGAAATGCTGGATGAAATCAAGTTTCAGCTCTGGAAAGCTCAGGAGAAGGTGT
This sequence comes from Ammospiza caudacuta, assembly GCF_027887145.1. NCBI lineage: Eukaryota > Metazoa > Chordata > Aves > Passeriformes > Passerellidae > Ammospiza > Ammospiza caudacuta. The sequence continues at coordinate 11,181,610 of NC_080611.1, forward strand.
CTGAAATGATGTTTTAGCTATGACAAGTTCAGGAGAACGGGGATGAAATGCTGGGGGAAGCGATGTTTTAGCTGTGGCAGGTCAGGAAAATGTGGCTGAAATTCTGTTTCAGCTCTGGAAATCTCAGGAGAAGATGGCTGAAATGATATTTCAGCTATGATAGGCCAGGAGAAGTTCCCTGAAATTATTTTTTGGTTCTGGCAGCTCAGCATTATCCCACCTCCCACCACAGCTCTATCTCGATTTTCCCTGATCCAAGAGCTTTACCAGCTTTGCAGTCTGCAAGGAGCTTTCAGCCCTTTGGCCATGGAAAGTGCTCCATACTCTCATTTTTGTCGTTTAAACCATCCCTTACCCCAATTTGGAACAAGCTGATCCTCCAGCTCTCCCCAACCCAACCCATCCCCGACTCTGCTTTGTGCAACCCCTCAGGGTTAACCCTGATCCTGCAGAGCAATTTGGGCGTTTCAGGACTTTTCCATGAGTTCCCTGCTGGCTGCAGGCACAAGAGATGAGGTGTGAGCGCACAGGGAGCAAAACCGAGCCTTCTATTCCATTTTTTGGGGGAGATACAAACCACGCTGTGCATAGCTGGGGTGGGGATGGAACGAGCTGCGATTCTGCAGCTGCACAGGCCGCACCTTGGAGCATTCCATGCAAATATACGAGCAGGAAAGGAGCTGGAATTGCTCATTAGGGCCGGTGATTAATGCAGTGCTGAAAGCTCCTCTGAAGGGCTGCACATTGCAGCTCGCTCCAGAAACGGGGAGAAGAGCAGGGACGCAAAAACTGAGAGGAGTCTTGAGGGTGAGAATGGATCCAGAGGGGCTGTAGAGGGCACTAAAGATCTTTGGGATTTCTCAGCCAGAAGAGTTGCTTTCTACGCTTCAATATTTAAAAAAAATAAAATTAACCCTGTTCAGCAGCAAGTGGGACCACATCAGGCTCTGATATTGCAGCTGCTCCGCTTTTAACCACTAATAACAGAGTGAGATGGGCTCTGTTTGCATTTGGGGTTTCTTTCTTGGGGAACTGTGTGCAGCCCTCGCCCAGCAAGACAGGATCTGCTCAGCACAAAGAAATCTCCTTCTCCCAGTGAGAAATCAGCCTGAGCCACTGAGAAATGGGATTTTCTCATCAGGCTGCTGTGGCTGAAGCAGAGGGACCACAAAGAGATCTGGTCATGTTAACAGGAACCCCCAAAAAAACCTTCCCTGCGTTTCGTGTTTGGTTTTGCACGGCCCTGAAACGTCTGGGTTTGGCTGGGATGAAGCTGCTCCTTTCTTGTGGCATTTTCTGCCATCAGGATTTGGAAATCTCACAAGAAATCCTGTTCTGATGAGATTCCCAGCCTGAGAGAGAAACTGCTGATTAAAAATTGGATTTCAGAGCTTTGCATGAGTCAGCTCAAACCCTCCAAGAAATGCACATCTGAAATTCCTCGTCAGGACCTGAGATTGTTTTCAGATTGAACCCAGGATTATGGGCAAACTCTGCATCTTCAATCAGCAAGGGATATTCAGGATTTATTCCATGCAGGCTCCTCTCCAGGAATCTGCACAGTCATCCTGTTTGCCCTGGGTGTCCTGATCAGAAATCCAGCGTGACTGAGAGCTCTGTCGGCTGCCTAATTACATGGCCAGGGCTGCAATGGCGTTGTTTTCCCTGCAGTTTCTATTCTGGAAAACACGGCCCTAATAATAACTTAATAATCACTTTATAATTTCCCTGCTATGGTTTCACTGGGAACCTTCAAGCCTGAAGTGTGGACCCAAAAAATACCACAGGGTGCAAAAAAAAACCCAGAGAGAGCCATGGAAACACCTCAGGAAGGTGAAGATTTGTGAATTAAAAGAATTTGATTTCTCTCAGCTTGGCCAGATCCCTTCTCACTCCTTGCACTGCTGAGGGCATTTAATTATCCAAACCTTTCAATTCCCCAAATTAATTGCAGATAGAGAGGCTGCAGGCACCAAGATATCTCAGGAATTGTTTGAACTGAGCTCCTGCATGTCTGGCCAGTTCTTTTCCTTTTCCTTTTCCTTTTCCTTTTCCTTTTCCTTTTCCTTTTCCTTTTCCTTTTCCTTTTCCTTTTCCTTTTCCTTTTCCTTTTCCTTTTCCTTTTCCTTTTCCTTTTCCTTTCCCTTTCCCTTTCCCTTTCCCTTTCCCTTTCCCTTTCCCTTTCCCTTTTCCTTTTCCTTTTCCTTTTCCTTTCCCTTTTCCTTTCCTTTCCTGTGGATCCTGCAGTGGCTCTGAGCTCTCAGGATGCAACTCCAGCTCTCCCTGCATTCCCAGCTCAGCACTTTGGGCTCTCCAGCTCCTCCAGGCTCTCTGCAGGATGATGTCAGAGCAGGATTTCAGTGAAATCCCCATTGTTTGGCTCGCACTCACTGGAACTTGAGGGGTTTTTTGCTGTCTGAGTATTTTTATTAGCTCAGCTGCATCTCTTTTTGTTAGCTGAGAGGATCTGTGGTTCCTGGGGATAACTCACATTCCAGACTGCAATATTTTATCCTGGTTTTAAGCTTGAAATCGGGTTTTATTTTCCCCTTCCAAATGATATTTTTTAAAAAAAATTGTGTTTTGGTGTAAGTCTGGATGAAACCATCCAGGTCTCATCAGCAACACTGGGCTGGATCTGACTCCATGTTCAGAAGGCTAATTTATTATTTTATGATACTGTATTATATATTAAAGAATGCTATATTAAACTACACTAAAGAATACAGAAAGGACACGTACAGAAAGCTAAAAAGATAATAATGAAAACTCATGACTCTCTCTCTGATTGGCCAAAGAGTGAAAACAATTCACATGAAACCAATGGAACAATCACCTGTGGGTAAACAATCTCCAAACACATTCCACACCAGCACAACACAGGAGAAGCAAATGAGATCAGAATTGTTTCCCTTTTCTCTGAGGCTTCTCAGCTTCCCAGGAGGAAAGTCCTGGGTGAGGGGATTTTCCAGAGAATGTGACTGCCACAGGGGAACTCTTGGATTTTGTGTGTCTGGAGGGCTCTGGAGCCCATGGCAGTCCCAGGCAGGAGCTGTGCTGGCAGCAGCTGTCCCACGAGGCTCTTTGCACGTTGCCCCCCTTCCATCCGTGGAGGATCCAGCCCGGGACAGAACAAAAGTGTCCCCTTAATGACTTCTCCTGGCTGAACGTCCCAGCTCCCCATGGAGCTGCTCCAGCACTCCCAAAACACAGCCCTGGCGTTCCTCCCCAGCCCTCCCTGCTGATTGTCATCCTTTCATTGTCATCCTCCTCATTGTGTCCTGCTCCACATGGATTTGCAGACCCCTCCGAGCACCAAAACACTGAAAATCAAAACACTGAACCAAATTTTATGAAGTTGGAATGAAGCTGAGCTGATTTTCCCCACCTGCAAGGTCTGAGCTCACAGAGATTTTATCATTTTCGGGTCTTTTTGCCTTGCTGATAAATCAGATTTAAAGCATTCTCCAAGTGAAAAGCATAAAGTGATTCAGTGCCTGCACCTCCCACAATCAAACCTACCAGTTTAGCAGGCACATAATTAGTTCTAATTAGTGTAAACGAGTCCAGCCAAATTATACTGGAACATGAAAATGGGTTTAATTTGACTCAATCACTCCTCATGTGAGCCTGTCACAGTTTATTTGTATCAGAAAAAAAACCCAACACAAACCCAAATACCAAACAATGTGGAAATGTGGCAAACTTTGGGATTCCAGGGCGCTCTTGGCTGGGTGGTTCATGGAAAAGGGACAATGGGACAGGTGCTGAGATGGATGGGGTGAGCTCCTGCTCTGGAGCCAGCAGAGGGGGGATTGGATGGGCTACTGGAAAAGGCTCCAGACAAAGGTTTGTGGCACAGCAGGCAGTCCCAAAAATCGTGCGGGCCATAAATAAAGGGAATATTTCATGTTTGAAGGCATTCTTTTCTCTCAGAGACTTTCCTTTTCCCTTTTCCCTTTTCCCTTTTCCCTTTTCCCTTTTCCCTTTTCCCTTTTCCCTTCTCCCTTTTCCCTTTTCCCTTTTCCCTTCTCCCTTTTCCCTTCTCCCTTTTCCCTTTTCCCTTCTCCCTTTTCCCTTCCCTTCCCTTCCCTTCCCTTCCCTTCCCTTCCCTTCCCTTCCCTTCCCTTCCCTTCCCTTCCCTTCCCTTCCCTTCCCTTCCCTTCCCTTCCCTTCCCTTCCCTTCCCTTCCCTTCCCTTCCCTTCCCTTCCCTTCCCTTCCCTTCCCTTCCCTTCCCTTCCCTTCCCTTCCCTTCCCTTCCCTTCCCTTCCCTTCCCTTCCCTTCCCTTCCCTTCCCTTCCCTTCCCTTCCCTTCCCTTCCCTTCCCTTCCCTTCCCTTCCCTTCCCTTCCCTTTCCTTCCTCCTTTCCCTTCCCTTCCTCCTTTCCCTTTCCCTTTCTCCTCTCAGGTTGCTAAAACGGAATTTTAGAGTACATAAATATGGGATTCAGGTTGCTTAAGCAGAATTTCAGAGCTGTTCAATCCCATTTTCCACCACAGGCTGCTGCAGGAGAAATCCTGCGAGCCCAGGGAGCTTTCCAGGCCTTTGGAGGTGGAGGAAAAGAGATAAAAGAGATAAAAGCCCTCAGTGTGATTTGCACTTTCCCCATGTTAGAAATCCTTGTGGTAGCTGGATTTTCTCTAAAGGCATTTTTTTATCCAAGTTCACTCTCTGGTTGTTGTTTGCTAATTGCTGCTGGTATTTAATTGTGGCAAGGCTGCAATGACACTAATCCACATCATGCAGAGCCTTTTTCCAAAATTCTCCCCCAAACATTCCTCGTGGTCCTTGACAAACACAGGCAGTGCTCACTTGGCCCCAAAGTCACACTGCAAATATTTTCTCAGAAGCAAGGATGAGCAAAACCATCCCAGGGCCAACTCAATTCATTACACAGACTTCCACCCATGTTTAATCTGGAGAGTTCCAGATGTTTTCCTGAACTCCCTTCCCAACCCTAAGAGAAATTAGGACCAAGCCTACTCGGACCATCGCGGATTGAAGAAAAATATGGTATAAATTGATTTTTAGGAGATTTTTCTTACCTGCTCCTGAGAGAAAAGCGCTGTTCTCTCCACATTCAGGTGCTCCTCAGTGCTGTGGGTGAGGGAGAATTTGCAGCAATTGGAGCCAGGATCAGGTTTTGTTCCTGCAGAGGAAGGAAGATCACAGAAAATCCCCACTCCAGGCACCCAGGACTCCCTGCCAGACCCCAGGGGAGGTGTTGTGACTCTCCAGATCCCTGCTCAAACACATTCCTGGGTTTCTGGGATGGTGTGATGGGTATTTAATGGTCCTGCCACCCTTGGGGATGCACTGAGAGACTGCAAACAGAAAAATAGAGGGTTTTTTTCTTTTCCCCTTCCTTTTTTCTTCATCCTTAAATTTAGGTGACACTGATGGATTGCCCAGAGGTAGGGCAGCCTGCAGAATTCTGTGTCCTCAGAATCCAAACAATTCTTCTCTAAGAAGCCAGCTGGGTTTGTGTATTTCGGAATTCCCTTTTGCACAAGGTTTCCAACATCCTACACCCTCACTCAGGGCTTGGATGCTGGATCTTATCCTTGGGTGTTACTCCTGAAGGAATTTCTGCCCGTTCACTCTGAGATTTTGTCCTTAGAATCCAAATTATTTCCTATTTCAGTCAAAGTTTTAAGTTTATTTGTGAGCATCAAGAGATAAATCTCTGCCTTCAGTAGTTTTTTTCTGGAAACCAGGAGTATGACAAGGAATTGTTTCCTCCCTGTGGATTTTTCAATTTATTTGTTGCAATAGAATTAAAACACAGTGTTCACCAGAGGTAAAAGTTTGTGTGTTACAAAAATTCACTGGGAAATCAGAGAATCTTCAACTCTGCCTTTAATCACATCCAATTTCTCTGTTAACAGTTTCCAGACTCTCATTGTACCTGGTGTTAATTTTTCTCCACTTGTGACCAAGCAAAGCTCTGCACCTTTCTGTGCAGCCTGAAAAAAAAATTGATGAACAGCTCAGATTTAGTAAATGGACCTTGCTGCTTTTAAACCCCCTCATAAAATCAAATATTATCTTAAGAAATCCTAATCAAATTAATCTTCAACTCCATCTTCCCTCTCCTCACCCTATGACTTCACCCCGAGCTTGCCTGAATATGACCTGAATCTCATTTACTTCCCATTAGAAAAAAAAAATGCAGTGAACTTGTAAAAAAAAATAACCTTTCAATTACCTTTGAAAGTGCTCAAAGAGGACTCGTTTGGGCCATGACATCATCCCCTGATGGTTTCAGCACATGGGCCACATTCCCTGCTTGACCTGATTTATCTGAGAGAACGGAGATAAGCAGACAGGGAAATATGGAAAGTCCTTGGCAGCCATGGGTGAATTTAGGTTATTTTTATATATTTATAATTGGCTTATATATATATATATATATATATATATATATATATATATATATATATATTATGATATAAGTAACAATTATTATTAAATAATTAATAAATAATTATACCATATATTATATAGAACTATAATATGTATTTCTGTATAAATACAATATATTTATATATTTTATGTATAATTATATATATTGTACTTTTATAAGTATAATCATAATTATCTTATATATAATATATAATACACAAATAATATGTATTAAATAATAATAAATATATAATATAAAATTATATAATATATATAGAAATATAATATATATGTTTAAATGAATATAATATATTCATATATTTTATATATATAAGTATATATATAGTTTTTTCTATGAATATAATTATAATTGTCTTATATATTATTTATTATATAAATAATAATTATTATTAAATAATAAATAAATATATAATACACAATTTTAGAATGTATTATATAGAAATATATCTTTTTCTATAAATATATTTTTAACTATATTTTTTCTATATATATAATTATCATTATCATATATATATATATATATATATATATATATATGAATTATATATATTTATCTCCTGACAGATGCCAAATTTTCCTGGAGAGCAGCACCAGGAGTTTGGGTGGGTGTGCAGCAGGCACCTGCAGGATCCTGGGCCATGCAGAAAACTCCCTGAGGTTTTTATTTATTTTATCATCACCAACACAATTCATGTGTGTCATCATTCCGGGTAACTCTGCCAAGCCGCTGCTCCTGACTTTAAATCCATCCTCCACTCCCAGCCCCTTCCAGGCTGTTCAGGTGCTCCTTAAACACCCCAAGGAACCTCTTGTTTTGTGATTTTCCATGGATTTTCTCCTGATTTTCCCCTCCCTCCAAGAGACGTTTGATAATTTTGATGCAGCACCAGGAAGGCTTTGCTGGAGAGAGGATTAATGGAAAACCCTGACCTAGGAAATGCCTCCTGTCAAGGGAACAGCACCAATAAAGGTGGCCAGGCTTCCAGCACAAGCAGCTTTAACATCACCAGGATTTCCTCCTGAATGTGCTGTTTGCGAAAGGTGAGTGGAGCTGGGGAGTGATGGGTGGAATTTGTTTTTCCATGGTGGAGGGTAATCTGTAAAACTCTTGGGAATGCTTCCCCTGCACCAACTGCAAAAACATCCCTGGTGCCAGTGGCCATTAGGGATGGTATTGTGACTGCATTTAAACTGGGAGAAACCACTCCATCAGTCAAAGGAGATTTCAGGGCACGGACCTTGAGTAATGTCCTGGCTTAGGGAAAACTGTGGGTTTGATCATTAATAATGTTTTGCACGATCCATATTTTTTTTATTCAAAGCAGACTTTGAGCAAAACGCTCTGTCGTGTTCCACCTTTCTCCTTTTAGCACAAGCAAGAGGAATCTCTGTGAAAATACCCCGTGTTTGCCAAAATTGAAAAGATAACATTCCTGAGAGCGAGGCTGGATTCACCTAAGGTCTCTTCGAGTTCCAGGATGGTGAAATTTGCAGCCTCAGCAGCTTGGATGGCAAAACAGGGCTAAAAAAGAGGGAATTTTTCCCTCCTGGAAATGCCTCCTGGTGGATCTGGCTGCGAAACATTCCGTGGTTAATATTTCTTGGGGATGCAGCACGGGGCAGACTCCTGCACTGCTCCCAAAGAACTGATCCTCCCACAAAGATCCTCCTCAGCATCTCCCAGCTCCCCGGGAGAACTCCATCGGCAGGAATGGTGGGAAATGCTGGAACCGGCAACCAGGAGACTGCAGCCACTCCTGTCCCATCCCAAGGGACGCTCTCCCACCTCTTGGAGGATGGCTGGGTCCTTGCAGGCTGCAGCACAGGGAGATTCATGCACGGACCCACCTGCAAGTGGTTTATTTTCTTTGTTGAGGTCATGGAACTTGACCCACCAGGCTCCTTGGCCTCGTTGGGTGATTGATTCACCCGTTGGCTTCACTCTCCTTGCATCCCCTGCCTTGTGTTTCGCTGTTTGACGCCTGAACAGCTGCTGGCTTTTCCTTCAGAGCCTTGGAAGGGGCAGAATATCAATAGGAAATCCCATCCCTGAAGGCTGGATGCACAGTAGCACACAGAACCCACACCCAGCCCTCTTGGCCCCCCTCAAACGCTCATCCCGCTGCCTCCGGCGATCCCGGGATTCCCTGGAGCACCAGGGCCCGGCCCAGCAGGGTAAGAGATCAGTCCAGATTTCCATGAAGGATGAGTCCCTGTGGGAGTTTGGTTCCTCTATTTTTCATGCCATTCTGCTCCAGCCAGATTTATGTGTCAGGAAAAACATACAAATGGGATCCGATTTACTCGCACGAGTTCCTGTTGGGTATGATTTATGTTTGGGTAAATAAAGACATATGTCTTGGAGGGCTTGGGCTCTGGCTGCCTTTCTCCTCATGGATCTCTGGCTAATTTATCAGCCCCTTGCTTTGCTGCATTGCTGTTTGTGAGACTTTGCAAGGAAAGCAGTGCTGCCCGCAGGGAATGCCGTGGACGATTTGAGGTTTCATTTTGGAATCGTTTTGCACTCAGATTTGCTCTTCTGTCAACCTTTAGCTGCCCATCCTGAAAGAACTTCACAAAGGGTCCCTAAACCATGATCTGCAGGGAGAGGAGCAGCCCTGCTTGTTTTTTTCTGAGCCATGTGGCAAATTAATCATCCAGTGAGGCCAAAAAGTCCTGGTTGGTCAAGTTCTGTGATCTCAACCAGGCCAAAATCCCATTGTTACAACCCCTGATTAATATCTTCCCCATAAACCATTTGTAGCTGTTTCAGGCACAACAAAATGAAGCAAATCTTCTTTTCAAAAACTGAAATTTGAAATAAAGAAATGCAATCATTTTATTTGCAGTTTTTCCAACAGAGGCTGGCAGGATCTCTTCCCTCTTGGATAAACCCTGGAACTTTCCTGGAAGATGGGAACAGTTTCCACCCAGCTGTCGAGTTCATGGACATTCTATGGGAGTTTGTTTAAAAAGAACCTTTTGAATGGTCTTTTAAATTTATTTACTTTGAATGGGATTAAAATTTAGAATGGTGCTTTTGTTTTGAGCTGCCTTGGCACTTGGTTTGCAGGACTGAGATGGGATGGGATGGGATGAAGAATGGAATGGAATGGAATGGAATGGAATGGAATGGAATGGAATGGAATGGAATGGAATGGAATGGAATGGAATGGAATTTCCCTTCCAATAACAGCTCCAGGTTGAGTTTAATTCGGAGTAGAACCCACTGTGAGACAAGAGACAGAGGTGTATCAGCAAAGGGATCTAGGATGGGTATTGAAACATCTCATGGATGCAAATAAGAGAGGAAATCATCCATTAAATCCTTTTGTTGAAAATTTAGATCCATGTTTATTAAATATTGTTCCTGGAGACTGAGAACTTCCAAACAGAAATCACCATTTCTACACAAAGTCAAAATAGTTGAATTTTTGATGTTAGATGCTAACAGGAACCTGAGCTCCAAACAAGGAGAAAGCCAAAGAATTTGCAGGAATTAGCTAATTAATCCTCTCTAGTAATGAGCTCATTGAGGGAATCAGCATCTGCTCATGGGTAATTCATGAACAAGAACTCAGACAACTCCTTTAATGTGAATTTCTGTGTGAATTATTCACTGGGCTTCGTGTCTTGTGGCATTTAGTCCCTGTTTTTGTGGGAAAAAGGGGGTGTAGACATGGATTCCAGGGATACTCAGGGTCTCAATCTGCTTTGCTTGCCTTTGAGTGTGGAGCATGACGAGAAGATTCTCACTCACCGACTCTTTCCTGCCCCACCTGGAATTTGGGTTGGTGAGACCACTCTGGGCTCTTCCCAAAATGATTCCAGCCTCGTAAATTCAAAAGACTCATCCCTGCAGTGGGATCAAGCATGGTGGGAGGAGAAGATGGGGCCCTGAGGGGGAGTAACCACCGGTTTTATGGCAAATGTCCATGATAAATAACAAAGGTACCAATGGGAAAACAGAAAAAGGAGAAATTAGGTGCATTTAGTGCTTCTTTTGCATATTTGTATCACAGTAAACTCCAAATAAATTTCCTGGCAATTTATAAGATGAAAATAGGGAATAAGAGATAATTAATCGTGAACTATGAATCTTGAAGAGCATGAATGGTGCTGCAGAGCAGGATTTCATGCCTGTCCATCCTGGGGTGCGTAAATAACTCTCCACCATCCCTAACACCATTAATTAATTAATTAAAACACATTGTTTTAATTAAATTACAACAATCCCCAACACCATTTACTGGAGCACAGAGAATTCCCTGCAAGCCCAGGATGGAACTGTTGAATTTACTCCTTTCCCTTTCTCCTGCTGGGCTGCTGGGTGTGATCTATGATTGCCAAATAATCCCCAGGGCCATTGGATACCAGGCTCATACCCAGATTTTGGGGGTTGAATTAAGGAATTTCTCAGATCCCACTGGCAGAAAAATTATTGGATGTCAGCAGGGAGAATTCCTTAGGTAGCAAAGTTTATTTGCTGTGACACCAAATCCGAGTCATCCTCAGGATTGATCCAGAAAATTCTCCATGGGTTTGGCATGGAGGGATCCATGCACAACACCTGGAGTGCTCCTGTTCTTACAGGACAGAATCCAACCCCCAAACACTCCAGGAGTTCGGGGTTGGGGGATTTTCCATCTCAGCATTCTCTCATTTATGAAATGATATTTCCCTGGACCTGATCCTGGTGGATTTGGCTCCGTGGTGGTGGCTCCAAGCAGTGCTGATGGCACTGGAACACCTCTTTTCTTTTCCTCTAGGGAGCACAAGGCAGGGAATTCCAGGACATCAACACCAAAAATTACAGCATCACTTGATATTTTGTGCATTTCAAACTCCCAGAATTCCAGGATATCAACACCAAAAATTACGGCATCATTGATATTTTTGTGCGTTTCACTCCCTCTGTCGTGGCCTCTCCATTTTACCCACTGGAAAAATCCTCATTTTAATCCTCTGGAGAGCGCTGGAAGGAAACATTTCCCTGTCAGCCCCAGTGCCAAAAGGGAAGCAGGAGAAATAGAAGGAAGCTGCAATGATAATACCAAAATAATCCTGCCAGATGTTAGAGCCATTAGCCCTTTCTCCCTCCATCCCCAGATGTGTTTGAAGAGAGATTCATGGTTACATAATGAATCAGGAGGGAGAGGATGTGAGCCACGAGGATGATGTAAGGAAAAGAGAAGAAATAAAGGGAAAAAAAAAAAAAAAAAAAAAGAGAGGAGATTGTTGAAGTCTTTTGGAAGGGAAGGAGGAAAGCTCAGGGTTTTGGAAGGCTCCCATCAGTCAGATGAGCAGATTATTGCAGCAGGGAGGAGGAGAATCAGGAATTGAGGAGAGGAATGAGCAGCAGGGCAGCAAATCAAAGAGCTGCTGCAAATCCAGAGTGGCAAAGAAGGAATTTTCAGGCAGACTCTATAAAAAAAAAACCAAAAAAACCACCCCAGTTGTAGCTGCTAGCAAAATTACTCAAAAATAGCGTGGGATCCAGTGACTCCAAATTTGGGCAAATTTGGCTGGGAGACCCTTCCACAAGCAGGATTGGTGACTTAGGAGGAGGGAGACTTTTGGCCAATTCTCCTGAATGTTTCATTTCCTCCAAATCCTCCTAAACTTTCATTTGAGGGGCAAATATTGGCAAATGCCTGAGGGGAGGGCGATGCTTTAGCATTTTTAAATTACATTTTTAAATTACATTGTAAAATTACATTTTAAAATTACATTTTAAAATTACATTTTTCTCCCTTTTTACTTCCAGCAAAGTGGTGGAACTATTTTTGAATGAGCAGGAAATGAATACCAACCCTGCCCACCAAGGAGAAAAATGAAACTTTCACCTCAGCTTTGGGAGCAACTCTGATGAGCCCCTAAATCTTTATTAGCAAAAGTTGTGGTGTTGTGGGGGTCCAGAGGACGAGGTGAGAGATGAGAATTTGACTCCTTGTTCTCAGAAGGCTGATATTATATTATATTATATTATATTATATTATATTATATTATATTATATTATATTATATTATATTATATTATATTATTATATGATATTATATTATAATATTACATTACATTATATTACATTATATTATACTACATTATACTATATTATACTACATTATATTATACTACATTATACTATATTATACTATATTATACTACATTACATTACATTACATCATATCATATATTAAAACTGCACTCAAGAAATAGAAAGTTTACATCAGCAAGCTAGAAAAGAATGAGTAATAAAAACCTGTGACTGACCAGAGACTCCGACACAGCTGGACTGGGATTGGTCATTAAATTAAAACAATTCACATGCTGGGTAAAAAATTCTCCAAATCACATTGCAAAGCAGCAAAACAAGGAGAAGATGAAGCTTCCCAGCTTCCCAGGAGAAGAAATCCTAGTGAAGGGAATTTTTATAAAATATCATATTAATATCCCTCCCTATTCTGATTTTGAAATCCATTCCCTGGCCACAAACAGCCATGCAGGGCTGGTGGAAGGAATCCAGGGATGAAAGGGAAAGGGAGGATGCTCTGCTGGGAACCAAACCTGCTCCTCTTCCTGCAAGCTGTGGCATCTCAGGATGAATTAATCTGAGATTCATTCAGGGATGGAAATCTGACCAGAGTCATTTCCTCTGGCAGAAAAGTGCCAGAGTTCTACATTTGCAGAAGAGTCAATTTTAAAGTCAGAAAAGGAGATGCCTCGCTGTAAAAGAAGAGCAGAAAAGAGAATTTTTTTTCTTTATGGAAAAGCCACCTCTCAGTGGTGAGAAAGTTTTAATGAGGTTTCTAAATCCCTTATTATTTCTAGTAGAAAATTATCTCCTTTACATTAATGTCCAATGGAACCGACGGGAAAATCAATGCCTCAGGTTTAAAAGAGCAAGTAAATATAAAGAAATAAATTTATTCTTTTGTCAGTTTAGTTTGAATTATGCTATATATTAATTTTCTGTCATGTATTTGATATTCAGCACCATATTTTCCCTCACTAACCACTCCTTCAAATGCATTCCAGTATTAAACACAGCAATACACTGCAAATAAACTCCTAGAAAAAGTTGAAGTCAGTCAAATTTTTACAAAGTTGTTTAAAGGACTGTGGTTTAAAACTGAATTCATGATCCAGGGATGAATTATTGCTGTTACAGTTATTTTACCTTTGTTAACTTTCTGATTTTCTCCTGTTGAACAATTCCAGCCCAGGATAAACTTGAGAAATTACTGATTTCTTTTTCCAATGGATGTCAAATCTTCTGGTTCTCTGCCCAAAAGGGATTCCAGGGAGTTCAGATGTGCTGCACAGCTCAAGAATGGCAATTAGAGGGCGGATCAAAAAGAACTTCATAAACCAAATTTTCAACTCACACGGTGAAACCAGCAAATTCAACCTTAGGAGCAAATTTCAGAATTTCAGACAAAATTGGGGAAGGAATTTTAAAACACAAAAAAAGAAGGATTTTATAGCTGGCTTTAGGAATCTTCTATTAACGAGGCCGGTTCAAATTTCTCCCCAGTACTCTGCAGCCACCCACTGCACTGGATTGTGTCCCACTGCTGCGTTGGATGCCTTGCTCAGCAAATTGCTGGGCCTCAGCCCAAAAAAAGGGGGAAAAAAATCCTGAAAGGAATATGAGGTGGGAAGGAGAGTGAAGTGAGGCCTACAGCCCTCAAGAGCTGAGTGGGGAACCAGCCTCGTTCTCTCCTTCAGCCACATTGTCTGGAAGCCTCTGAGAAGGCAAAAACCAGGCCAGGTTTTCCAGCCTGAGCCCTGATAATCACCAAACACCTGCTCCATCCCCGTGGAAGGCGGCGCTGGACAAGGGCTGGGCACATCTGGTTTCACTCAGCTGCTCCGGAGGGTTTGACATCCTATAGGGTTTGACAGAGCAGAGAGCCCAGAGAGTCCTCCAGACAGACAGGCCCAGTTTGTTCCTTTGGACTGGGTTTTACCTGGCTGCCCTGATTAGTTTCATAAAGCCCTAATTAGAAACAGCTCTTCGCGTCACATGCAATGACATTAAGTGGAACACAGTGACATTAAGTTGAAAACGAGGTGAAATGTATTTGCGCTGAAGGGATATCCAGAGAAAAGAATGGGCCTATAAAACCTTCTCTCTGTATCTGATTTTAAGTCAGCTGAACCCGTCTGAAAGCATCAGCTGCCTCTATTAATCTTTTCTCTCCACCAGAAGTTCTCTGAAACTCTGACGTGTTACAGGATGGACCTGGAGTTAGCAGAGCTATTAGGGAAAAATGAGTTATTTCAGCCGGGGTACTCCAAGGAAATCACAGCAAATGTTCCTCAGGGTGGAATCTGCAGCGAGGGAAAATTTAAGGACAATTTAAGCTCTCATCAGATAAAAAGCTCGGTGTAAATTTGACAAAGAGAAGCCTTCAGGGTGCAGGAGCCTGCCTGTTTATCTGTCTGAGCTGCTCCTCAAGAGCCTCAGGAATTAAGGCACTGCATGATCCTTTCTGGCTCATTTTGATCAGCCCTCATTATCCCTTTTCTGCCCCAAACCGCAGCAAGAAATTAACCTGAATATTGGCAAAACATCCCCTATTCTTCCCTCCACCCCAAGTAAAATATCCCAACCCCTTTATTCACCAGCACATCCATCTGATGTCGTTTTCTTTTCCTATTTGTAGAGCTACTCGAGGATATTGGTTCTTCCATTTAACCACAGGGGCCCTGGAACAATCTTTAATGCATTTAGGATGTGGTCATATTTTAGAGGATAAAATCACACTTGAGGGCTATTTAAGCCCTTGGAAAAGTGCAGAGGACCCCGTTGGAGGGGCTGCCAATCCCATAAGTGTCCCTCCTGCTGGCCCTGGGGCTGGGAGGCTTGGGGCAGGGCTGGGAGGATTATTCTGCTGTGAGTTCACCTGTTTACCCAGACTGTTATTTATTGAAGATCAAATTGACTGAAAATCACTCCCGACAGAGAGCTGGCAAGGGATGACATTATGAGGAGAGCAGAGCTGGGCCTTTGGAGCTCCAGTTATCTGTGATTTAGGGATCATTAGGATCTCTTTAAAATTCTTGCAGCCGGCCAAAAAAAACTAAAATTAAAGGCAGGCTGTGCCTTACATTAAACAATTTGGGAGTAGACAAGAGACACCGTTCTGCTGGGTTAAACTTTTTGTTTGACATCTTTAAATATTTTAATCTTTTCGAGCTTAATTTTGCCAGTTTGAGCGCATGAGGGGAAGACTTATTAGTGATGGGGGAAATATTCCTGTGAGTAACTTCTCTCCAGTTTCTAGGGATGTATTTATCCTTATTTTGCCCTTCAACTGGAGATCAGATTATAACTGAGGAAAACTGACACGTATTCCATGCCCTCAAATCTGGGTGCCTGAACCAGTTGTATGGACAAAGGGAGATTCCATGGGCTGAATTTTGGACTTGAAAGGCATCAGATTGAATGAAAACTTCTCTGCTGTGTTGACTGTAGTTGATTTTTATTGTGGTTGCAATAAAACACTTTAACTGCCTATTCTTGTTCTTAGGGAGGTTTTCCAACCACTTAGGAGTGGAAGGAACGGGATTAATCCTGAGAAAGCAGCTTTCTTTTATTTTTTCTATTTCTAGCTTTATTTTCAAGCATTTCCAAGTTGATGTGGGCAACAAATCTCTTCAGGCCACAGCTTGGTGCTGGTGGAGGGCAGCAGGACCAGGAAGAGCAGAGAAATTCCCCTTTCTCATTAAGCCAAGCCCTTCATCTTCAGGCAGCAGTTGGGTTTAACCAAATCTGCCATCCCCCAGCACAGCCATGGATTTTCCTGCCCCTTTTTTGCTTTGTTTTATTTGAGCAGAGCATTTCTTGCCCTGCTGTTTGTCCCCTCGGACAAAGTCCAGGAAAAAGCCCACTTGCACCCCTCGACCTTTCTCCCCCAGCACTGACAATTCCCTTCCTCAGCCCCCAGGCATGGCTTTTTTTGGGAGTGCCTTATTTAGAACACATGAGCAGCATTCCAAGCTTTCCAGTAGCCTCCCAGCCCCACGGAGGATTTATTTACATTGCATAAAATTAGAGGAAATGAAGGGGGATGTGTTTGAGCGGAGAGCAACAACCTCATTGCTCTTGCTACAAACTCCCCTCATGGAAGGGTTTCAGTCAATGTCAGCTTGGGGCAGGGAGGGGGGAAAATCCACTCCTGGGCATTTCCAGGATAATGGGGAATGATGCCTGGCAATAAAACACACTCAGCAACTCTCTAAACAAAATTATTTGGTGGGTTTCAAGTGATTTTTGGCCATTCCATACCATGGATCCAGGCTGAGTTCCTGCCTTCCTGTCTCACCAAAGGATATCCCGCAGAGGAGGCCTTTGGGGGTGGAGAAAAGGAAGAATTTCTTCTTGAATTAAATTTATTCTGTGTTTAAAAAGGTGTTTGTAGATGGGGGAAAGAGGAAACGTTCCACTGCGAGTGATGCAGATGGGGGTCCATAAAAACACTGACTAAAACACATGTAGAAAACGCAAATTATTAAATTCAATTAATTAGTTATCTGTACAAATTAAAATTATTAAAGTCAATTAATTTTTAAAATTATTTTGTCATTAGTACCTGAGCTCCTTCTCTGAGTGCTTTTCTGAGTCTATATTTCAATGTATTTCTGGCTTCACTCTGCATCCCAAAGATAAATGCAAATGGAAAAACCACAAAAGGAAGTGGATCAAATACAGGTCTGTGTTGTGGAAAAGAATCCCAAAAATTTAGGATCAAATTAATTACAAAAATAAGAAATTATTTAAAAAATAATAGTGTAAAGTTTATACTAAAATAATTACAGAGTCCAAGATGGATCTGGGTAGGGAGCCTGGAAAGGAAAAAAAGCATGGAAAATAAATTCCGGACACCCACAGCAGCATTAATGCTAATCTAGAGCAGATCCCCCACCCTGGTGCCAGAGTTATTCCAAAACGCATTTATGGCTCACCGTGGTTGGTGCCAGCCCAAATTCGCCACTTCCAAATTTCACCCTGGTGTCAGGGCTGGGCCATCCTCAATTTGGATGTGCCCATCATCATCCAGGGGTTAGAAATCCAAAGGGAAGTGGCTGTGCTTCCTGAATGTTCCAACAGAACATGCTCAGATCCCTGTGGAATTGCTCATTGGGAGCAATTTCCCACATTTCCCAGGGGTTTATTCCTGGGACAGGACAGTGATCAATTCCTCTTCAAACCCACCCTGCTTTCAAGGATAATTTCAAAACACAATCAAAAAAAAAAAAGTTCAGAACACTGAATAATTTGGAGTAAATTTTTATAGGCTACTACAACCTCCTCCCATGAAAAATTTCCATAAATCTATATATGGAATTCTTCCCTATATATGAGTTAAAGATGCAACTCTCTCATATATATATTCCAGTCTTTGTACATGAACTGAGTCAAATATATAAGAAAATAAAAAGGGGAATGGTAATGCTCCCCCTTTCAGACACACAGCTGGAATTCCCTTCAAAACACCTATTTTTCCAAAAGCAGACTCTCCAAATTTTCTAAAATCAGGCTTTTCTAGCTATGTTTAAACACATCTGAATCACAATTCTTCCCTCTTTCTCTTTTTAAGCCAAAAAACTTTTGGAAGATCCCGTGGATTTATAAACCCACTGGAAGGGCAGCCATGGATGCTGTGGAAAAAAGTTCAAAAGACGATGGAAGGAGAGGGTGAAAATATTCAAAACTAATATCAACTTACAGCAAAGCATAAAAAAATAAAGAAAATAAGCTTTCTTGTCCAGGGGTAGATAAAGACAGAGCCAGCTTTGGTTTCCTGGCAGTACTTGAGAGGGGAAAGGGAGAGAAGTCCCAAACCACAGACGATCAACAAGGACAGGGATTCTGAAAAGAACTTATTTATTTGTAAACCCTCCACGGAAGCAACAAGCGTGTTCTGCTAATGACTGGGAATTTGAACAGCTTTTTTTTCTGGAGAAATAAAACAAATAAATATCCCTGTGCACCTTCAAGGCTGCTTTTATCAGCATAAACCACTAGTCAGTAGCTCGAGAAATGCCTCGCATTCATGGTCGAGCAAAACCTCAGTGAAAACAAACAATTTCTCATCAGCCTTTCCAGCAGGAGTAGCTGAGAACAACAGATTGGATGTGCAGGAAAAGTGCTGGAAAATTGGGGAAAAAAGTTGGAAAATCAGGAAGAAACATTGGAAAATCAGGAAGAAATTTCAGCCCTTTCCAGCAAAAACTGCTATTCAATAGCTCGAGAAATCCCTCACATTCATAGTCAAGCAAAAGCTCAGTGAAAACAAACAATTTCTCATCAGCCTTTCCAGCAGAAGTAGGTGAGAACAACAGATTGGATATGCAGAAAAAATGCTAGAAAATTGGGGAAAAATGTTGGAAAATTGGGGAAGAAACATTGGAAAATTGAGGAGAAATGTCAGCTTTTATCAGCATGAACCGCTATTCAGTAGCTTGGTCATGGTCAAGCAAAACCTCTGTGAACACAAGCAATTCCTCATCAGCCTTTCCAGCAGGGGTAGCTGATGGATGTGCAGGAAAAAAATGTTGGAAAATTGGGGACAAAAGTTGGAAAATCGGGAAGAAACATTGGAAAATGTCATTACGAATATTCGGCCTCCGCGGGCCAACATTCGCTGGCTTTTCCTGCCACGCAATTCCTCCTTTTCCTCAGGGATCCCCTGGAGGCTGCAGCTCTCCAGGGCTGGAGGCAGGAAGCCTCAGGAAGCGGCCGGGAGCCTGTGGTGGTGTAACTGTCACATTGCCCCAGACCTGGCTCTGTTGATATTAGCCCGGGCTAATCACCGCGCTAATTGGGCGGCCACGACGCGGAGCAGCTCGGCTTTCACTTCAACTGCTCACCCAAATGAGGTTTGACTCAAATGTAATACTTTATATCAACACACGGGATGGCTGTAAAAATAATACCACATGTGCTGGTGCCTCTTTTTAATAAGTGTCTTCCTCAATTTTCCCTGCTGGATGAGGCACTCGAACGTACACGTAATTAAGGTTATTTAAGGGATATCAATTGAAAAATGCACCCGCAGGAGGCTGAACATGACTGATGGAGCTCCCAGTGCAGCTCCCAAAAGTCAGCTGCCAGAATTTCCTGCAGCAACTTCTACAATTTGATCTTCCCCACATTGCCCGGGACAGGAACAAGCTGTAAATCTCTCGCTTTGCTCTTTTTGCCTCGGTACGAAATGGGTTTGGAATGGCGGATTTATGGTTTGGTGGCAATTTCTGTAGGAATCGTGGGGAATAGAAAAAGCTAAAAAGCACTGAGAAAAGCAGAGCTGGGTTGATTTTGTGTAGCTGGTGGAGAGACAGGAAACAAACATCTCTCTGCTCAGAGCTGATGGAAGAGTTCCTCAGAGCCCCAAGACAAAAGTATGCCCAAAATAAAATGGAAAGACAATGAGAGAAGATCTCCTGCAGTAGAATTTTCATGGATTCATGGAGCATTTTGGGTTGGAGGTGACCTTTAAAGGCCACATAGTCCAATCCCAAGAACATCTCTCACTAAACCACATCTCCCAAAGCTCCATCCACCCCGACCATGAACATTCCCAGGGATGGAGCCTCCACCACCTCTCTGAGCTGTTTTACCTCTCCCATTTTAAACTATTCTTCTCTATATCCATTCTAAATCTATCCCAATTTAGTTTAAAGCCATTTTTCCTTGTCTTACGCCCTTCTAAAAGTTTTCCCTCATTTTTATATAAACCCTCTTTAAGAACAGAAAGTCTACAGCGAGTTTTCCATGGAGTTTTCCATGTATTTCTTTTTTTAGTTGTCTTTTTGCTCTGTTAAATTTTCCCAGCATTCCTAAAAGGAGAGATGTTTCCAGCACACATAAAAATATTAATTTAACACCTAATTACGCTGGGGATGCTTTCAGGATGCAGCACCCTGTGCTCAGAGATGTCCCAGAAGGTGGAACACAGGAATTCCGACATTCCAGCATTCACCATTCCATGGACAGCACCAGGTGCATGATGGAATCATCCTCCTCACAATTTTATGGCAATGGATGCTTCCCATGTTTCTGCTCCAGAGCTTTTATCTCAGCAGGGCTCTGTTGACCAGGAGAACATCTTCATTTTCTTAATGAAGAAAATCCAATGTGTGCTTTGTCCAAGAGAAAAAAAAAAAAAAACCTACAAAAATTCTCAAATCCAATGGCAAACAACTGTTCATGGAACAGATCAGCCAATATTTGTATTAAAGGCAGCCCAGTTTTTGTATTTGTATTTGTATTTGTATTTGTATTTGTATTTGTATTTGTATTTGTGGTTTTGTTTGTGTTTGTATTTGTATTGGTATTTGTAATTGTAATTTGTATTTGTATTTGTATTTATATTTGTATTTGTATTAAACACACTGAGCGCTAGAAAATTAGATTTGGGTTCTCCCACAAAACCCCAAACTAAAATCCTGTTGCTGGTGTTGTAATTCTGTTGTTGTTTCATGGCACAGAGCACTCACCTCGTGCTCTGATGTCATTTGGTGGCTGAGGCAGCTGGAAAAGGATTTTCTGATTTGTCAGACAGGCCTTGATAAGGCAGAAAGAGTTTCCAACATAAAATAATACCAAGAATAGATATAGATATAGATATAGATATAGATACATAGAGAAATATAGATAAAAAACAATAATTTGTGTTTAGATCTAAATCTAAACACAAAATACAGTCTCAAACACTTTCAATCCCAATCCTAACCCAAAAAGAAAAAAGACAAAACCACAACAAAATTATTATTATTACTGTTATTATTATTAGTAGTATTAGTATTAGTATTAGTATTAGTATTAGTATTATCACTACTACTACTACTACTACTACTACTACTACATACAATGAAGTGGTTTAAATATTGATCCAATTGTGGATTCTCAGAGAACCCAGCTAAAGCTTTCCTACATTTTTTGGGGTAAATGAGCTCAAACTAAAAAGGATCTTTGTTCCAGGGGGAGCAAAATTACCAAATCTTCTGGGAAGTGAATTGCTGTAGGGGTACTGGGGACAGGTAAAGGTAATAGAGAGACTTTATCATTAGAAGGTGTGAAAAACAAAATTATTATTATAAATCTATAGCTCTTACAGAAACAATGGTGGACTTAAGGCTTGATTGGCTTTGAATCCTCTCACACTACTGGTGAATTGAATATCGAATATTGAATCTTCTCTCACACTACTGGTGAATTGAATATCGAATATTGAATCTTCTCTCACACTACTGGTGAATTGAATATCGAATATTGAATCTTCTCTCACACTACTGGTGAATTGAATATCGAATATTGAATCTTCTCTCACTATTGGTGAATTGAATATCAAATATTGAATCTTCTCTCACACTACTGGTGAATTGAATATCGAATATTGAATCTTCTCTCACACTACTGGTGAATTGAATATCGAATATTGAATCTTCTCTCACACTACTGGTGAATTGAATATCGAATATTGAATCTTCTCTCACACTATTGGTGAATTGAATATCGAATATTGAATCTTCTCTCACACTATTGGTGAATTGAATATCGAATATTGAATCTTCTCTCACACTATTGGTGAATTGAATATCGAATATTGAATCTTCTCTCACACTATTGGTGAATTGAATATCGAATATTGAATCTTCTCTCACTATTGGTGAATATCGAATATTGAATCTTCTCTCACACTACTGGTGAATTGAATATCAAATATTGAATCTTCTCTCACACTACTGGTGAATTGAATATCGAATATTGAATCTTCTCTCACTATTGGTGAATTGAATATCGAATATTGAATCTTCTCTCACACTATTGGTGAATTGAATATCGAATATTGAATCTTCTCTCACACTATTGAATTATGAATAGCACACTCTGGAGAACCTTATCTATAAACACCGGTTCCAGAAAGAGAGTTAATAATTGTTTGAATTGTTCTCTCTGAGTTTCTCACAGTTTCTCTCACCTTCCCAAGGTTTTCCTGGCAGAACCGTGTCCCTCTGTGCTCGGAGCAAATGTGAGTCCTGCAGAGGTGGATGTGGCAGATCCCTGCAGAATCCCGGTGTTCCCAAAGAGGGCACTGATGCTCTGCACAGCAAAGGGGACAGCTCAGAAATCCCCGGCCAGGCATAAATCTCAGCAGAGAAATCTGTCTTAGCACGTCCACCTCAGGAAAAGGGGAATTATTACACTTAATTAAAGTGTATTGACACCACATGTGGCCCCTCCTCTCGCTTTTTGGGTTTATTAATGGCAGCAGAGCTGGGCCAGGGGGGCGAACAGGACTTTCTAACACAGCCCTGCTGTCCCCCAGCCCCATTTCTGCCTCTCAGGTCCGCATTTCTGCTGGTCCGTATTTCAGCCCGGGGGATCAGCCCAGCTCTGTGTGTTAACGCTCCTGGAGCCATTCCTCACATTTATTCACAGAATAATTCAGTGATCTGTCCATTTTGGGGTGCTGGGGGTTGTTGGTTTGGGTTTGCAGGAGAGCTGTTTCCATAAAAGCTGCACACAGAATAATTCCTGCTCCTGCAGAGACCTTGGTCTGTAATTCACAAGGAATCTCAGTTGGAACAGACAGAATTTGCTCAAATCTTGAGTTTTGTGCCCAGATTTATCCCTCTCACTGAGGATCCCTAATTTAGAGTGCAATCCTTCAGGTCCAACACGAGGAACAAGATCAGGGCATCCTGATCAGAATTTTATCTTTTTATTTAGGATTTTAAACCCACAGCATCCTGGGCCACACAAAATTTAACATATTTTATTTAGGATTTTAAACCCTTACCATCTTGGGGCACAGAGAATTTACCATTTTTATTTAGGATTTCAAACCCTTAACATCCTGGGCCACACAGAATTTAACATTTTGATTTAGGATTTTAAACCCTCAGCATCCTGGGCCACACAGAATTTAACATTTTTATTTTAAGATTTTAAACCCTTAACATTCTGAGGTGCACAGAATTTAATATTTTCATTTAGGATTTTAAACCCTCAGCATCCTGGGGCACACACAATTTATTATTTTGATTTAGGATTTCAAACACTTAACATCTTGGGCCACACAGAATTTAACATTTTGATTTAGGATTTCAAACCCTTAACATCCTGGGCCACAGGGAATTTTATTTAGGATTTCAAATTTTATTTTTAGATTTAAAAGTTTTTTAGATTTAACAGTGAGGTCCTGGCAGGGAGACAAGGGAATATCCACACACACAGGAGCAGGATCGGTCCCTTTGGAAGAGCCTCGTGCTCACTGGAACTTTTATATTTTTATTTTGGAAGGAAATTGTGTGGCTGGAATGCAGAACTGGGGAGTCTGAGCAGAAAAACCAAGAGAATTCTGACTTTTTGCACCAGTTAAAAACCTGCCCTGGTGGAATTCCACAGGTTTTCCCCTGTCACAGAGCAGTGCTGTGATGTTCAGTGATGTGACATCAATATCAGATTTGATATTCAGTGATATGCCATCAATATCAGATTTGATATTCAGTGATATGACATCAATATCAGGTTTGATATTCAGTGGATATTCACTCTCCACTGAATATCATATATGGGAATTTTTCCCATTCACTGAACACCAAATATGGGAATTTTTCAAATCCAATGAGGAAAATTCAGCAAAAACAAAAGAAGGATTTAATGAAGATATCTTTAGAAGAGGTGGGATGTGAGCAGGTCTATGACATCAATATCAGGTTTGATATTCAGTGATGTGACATCAATATCAGGTTTGATATTCAGTGATGTGACATCAATATCAGGTTTGATATTCAGTGGATAATCACTCTCCACTGAATATCAAATATAGGAATTTTTCCCGACTACTGAATATCAAATATGATATAAGAGTGAAGTTCTACAGCACTTTGTGAGACTGTGACATAGATAAGAACTGATAAACATCTGAGTCCAAAAAGAAATATCCTCTAGCACATTTAATCCCAATTTTGGCAGAGCAAAAGGCAAAAATTTCATCATAAATGCAAAAATTTCCCCCATTAGCTCAGGAAAAATCATCCTTTGGGGATCAGCAATCTGGAATTCTCAGTGCAGAGGAAGGCAGGGAAATCCCTGCAGACAAATGCAGAGCAGCAGGAGAACAGGGGCAGGAAAACGGAGCTGAGCCCCCTCAGTGTGTCCCTGCAAACCCCTCGCACCCGGGTTTGCACAAACTGAATTCCCCGGATAACAATTCCCCAGGGAAACGCCGAGAAACCCTGAAGCAAACACCGACTCTGCCATCTTTCCCTTCTCCATATTTTGAAGCAAATGGAAGAGATGACCAAGGGGCTGAGCCTGCCTCTGAGGGCTGTTTGAGAATTCCCATGGCACAAACCGGTGCTGAGGACTCCGACCACCTGAAAACCCCTGAAACTGCCGGGCTCTCCTCAGTGGCTTGGAGAGAGCAGAGCCCTTCAGCATCCATTTATACCCTGCAGGCTAAAATATCACCCTGGGCAGGCTATTTTTGACACTCAGCTCGGAGCAGAGCGGCAGACAGGCACTGCAGATGGTTATCTGCGGTTAAAAGTCCAGAAAATGCTGTAAAAGTGTGTAAATCCGAGGAATCTGGCCAAATTCCAGCTGCAGTAATCCCTTCTCCCAATATTCCTGCTGCTGTAGCAGTTGGAAAACCATCCTGCCATATTTCAGCCCAGCTGTGGCTGCTCTTGCCCTGCAATAATTTGGAAGTTGCTCTGTGAGGAGCTCTGGGCTGCAGAAATCTCTGATCATTGTCATTAATTCTGGCACCCCTCAAGACCACCAGAATTTAAAATCAATTAGCAGGCCTTTCCCTATTATCATTGGCATCTCCTTCTCATCCAGCCAGGACAAGTTCAACCCTCATAAAAGTGAAAAACCATCTATTTTTGGAGGTAATACAGCAAAAGCAGAGGAGAGCTGGTGAGTTCTCGTCGTACTTTTACTGACAGGAGTTTAGTGGGAATAAAAATTCACACAGAGAAGATTTGGATGGGGGAAAAGGTGATCTGACATGCAGCAAAGTGATTTAGCCCTGTTCACTTCACACCCTCAGCTCATCGTGTTTTTCCCTTCAGGTTATCACGGAAATACATCAAAACAAAATCCGTGCTAAGCTTAAAATACTCCAAGGCAGAGCCCAAACCCTCTCTGGGTTTGGCTGGGGGCAGCCAAGGCAAGGTTGGGTTTCTGTGGCTGCTCCCAGGTCTCTGTCAGCAGAGGGATTTCATTCTTTTCCAGGGATTTCATTCTTTTCCAGGGATTTTATTCTTTTCCATGGCTCTGTGCTCGGCTTTGTCAGCAGCCAGGGCAGGACAGGATTCATGTTTGGGGCAGCATTTCCTGAAGGGATGGAGCATCCCCAGCTCTGAGAGCTCTGGAATTTGCATCAGCCCCAAATGCAGCTTCTGTTCCATGGGAACTTCCAGCAGAACTCTCTGTGTTGCATGGGAGAAGCCTAAAAATCACCTGGAAACCTCCCCTGATTCACAGATAAAGCAAAAATAAAAACTTTATCCCGCCCTGATGCACAGATAAAGCAGAAAAAAACCCCAAACTTTATTTGTGCTCTGACACAGCTTTCTGAAATAAACCTCAGACAAGCCCATCTCCTGACAAAAAATTATGATTAATTCAAGGAATACCACCAATAACAGCTCACAGCAGAGCTTGGGGAGCTCCTTTCTTATCTCCAAGCCCACAATCAGCTCCTGGCCGGGGCAGGATCTGCACATTTCCTACTGCAAGGCGAGGAGGAGCATCTGGAAGCAGCTGGAAATAATTCAGGAGCGCAGCGCAGTGAGAAGGAGTTTAAAAACCACACGGTCTCAGCGATATTTTCACAGTGCTCCAAGCAATTTACTTCCACCAGTTCAATGGTTTCAAGGCTCTCCAGCTCCAAATTGCAGCTCCAGAACAAATGCCAGCAGTGGGAAAAGTCAGAGCATCAGGCCAGGGGAACGAGAGCCGAAGGGCTCGAGGAAAGGGCAGATTTGGGAATGGCATCCTGCTGGATTTGAGGGTCATCAGCCCAAACCCTCCCTGCTCTGTCAGCATCTCCCTCAGATGTGGCTCATTGTGGAAAATAATTTGGATTTTCTGCCAGGATGGAAAAGCCCATGGGATCCACAGCCTTCATCTCCACCTTGCTGGGGTGCAGAGCAGGGACCCATTTGCGCAATAAATCAAAATTCCAGGCAGATTATCCAGGCAAAGCTGAGACTGGGGGGAGTCTGTGTGATTTGGGACCTAGTTAAAGCTTTTCTTATCACAAAAACACCTCCAAAACCAAATCCCAAACAGAGCAGAAGGGACTGTGCTGATACACTCCAGAAAACAAAATCCCAATTTCATTTTGCTTTGTGTTTCTCCTCAAGGAACAAGACACATTTGGTTTGTGTTCACCACCCAAAAGGTTATTTAAGGTGGATGATCCCCTAGAATGAGATTTTCCCCATTCTTGCCCTCAAAATGAAGGAGAAGTGAGGGATTTGACTGAGTCAAGGTTACCCCAAATTCAGGTTGGTGTTCTGGAGTGATTTTGGGCTCAATGTACTTGGAATCTTGATGGGAGCATGGAAGGAAAAGTCAGAGAAGTTAAATAAGGAAAAGGCAAAAGCAAACAAAAAACAAATAAAGGATTTTGGCCTGCAGGGGTTATCAGCCTTGGAAATCTCAGCTTGCAGATTTTTCACAGGTTTGGGCACATCTCAACTCGAGCCACATGAAAATTAAAGAAATAAGAGAGTTATAAATATCAAACTTTGTTTATGTTTTAAAGTTTAAAATCTCCATCTAAAATTTTGGGCAAAAGTCCTCCAGAAGTTCAGGAATGGTTGGAAGGGTTGGAGAAGAGTTGGGGACAGGAGGGACAGGGAGAAACCCACAAGGGCAGAAATTCCAGAGAGGCTGAATTGGGTCAGAAATCCAACAATGGAAAAGGCAAAAAATTCCCCAGAGGGACACGAGAACAGGAGCTTGGAAAGAAAATAAATTTTATATGATTGGTGTATAAGTGCAATGCAAATGAGTTTATTGTATTACAATACATTATAAGTGTATAATAAATGCTTATAATATATTGTAATTAAGAAATAGCTTTTAATTGTGATGGAATGAATTAAAACTTCTGTATTGTCTCACCTTTTACATGAGACTGAAAATGGAATAAAAGTTTTTAAAGCACCTCTCATTTACCCCATCTCTGGGTCAGAAAAGCGACCAATCCAACAGAAATGAACTTTTTATCTCGAGGGGAGAGGGAAAATCTGGAGAGCCTGGCAAGGCAGATGGAGCTTTGGGGAATGAGGGGATTTTGGTGTAAAAATGTACCTCACGTTAGGGCTGCAAAAATTACCAAGTGAGAAAATGAGCAAAAGGCCAGCTCAGAGTGAAGAGAGAGCCTGGCTTCTGTGAATAAATGTTTTTCAAAATGAATGAGTGAGGCCTTGCAAAGCTGGGAGGGCAGGGAGGGAAAGGAAGAAGTGTTTAAAGTAAATTTATCTATGAATGAATCAAGAGAGAAAATCTGAACAGTCTTCGTTTAATCATCTCCAAAGGTCAAACACTTTCTGTCTGGGTGATTTCTCAGTGTCTCAAAGTAAGAATCCAGATTTTCTCTCCTCAGAAAAAGAGATTAGTTTCTTTCACCATTAAAAAAGGAGCTGAAAAATGGAAATTTTAATCAGGGTACAAGTAAAGCAGAATCATGAAACCTCCCTGAATTTCTAATCTGGAATTGGGGAACATCACAAACCTCCTGCCAAACCCAAATATTTTATTGTCCCTTCTTGTTGAGAGGGGTTTTTTTGAACTAATCACATTTTGGCAGGGCATAATAGAGATTTAGAAATCTCCAAAATCCACAGAGGGTGCTCTGCTCTCATTGGGATATTGAATGTCCTGAAAGCTGAGTTAGGGAGTTATAAAAGTTGAGAAATGAAACGGGGATTTAATCAGAAGATCTGAAACTCAGGAAAGAAAAAAATGTCAGGGGTTGAATTTCTGTGATTTGCCAAACAGAAATTGATTATATCACAATAAAGTCAGGCTCCAAAATTCAGTGTAGGTGGATGAGGGTCGGAATCAGTGGCAGATTTCTGATTTATCCTTTTAACCAGAGTAGAGAGATTAAAGCCAGCGCAGGTGAGGCCACCTGTTCTGCCATCACAGATAAGGGGAATGAAATTTCCTCTAAAAAAGCTTTTCAGCCCACTGAAGGATGGCATAAAACAAATAAATTAAAGCCAAAATTAAGATGAAAATGGGAGGATTGACTTTGTGAATGGGCTCTTCCTCTCTGAGCTCATTCAAGCCCCATCTCAGCCCGTGGGTGTTGTTAACCCAGCTCACTGGCCTGGTTCTGTCCCCAAGGTGTGACATCTCATGTCCCTCGCAGCCACGGATTAAGCGTGCAGAGGGAGTTCAGTCCAATTTTAGGACAATTTTAGGACTGGTTTTAACTGGTTTTAACAAACAACAGAAGTTAAAAATCAGTGAAAATTCCCAGGCTTTATTCCCCTTTCTATTGAAATCCTGGAGCTTCCACCAGGAACAGAAATATAAAAAATATCCGGGGTAATTCTACAAGTCAAATCATTTCTTTAAGCTGAAAGAAAATCAGGGGTTTTTTTTTTTTAATTAATAAATTATTAATTTTTTTTCAAAATATTGAGTTACACATCTCCAAGGCTCGTCTGAAATTTATCTGACTCTTCAGGGGCAGATTGAGTCCTGATCAAATTTGAGTCCTGATCCGAATCTCCTGGGTTTGGAACAAAGTTACACAAAATTGGAGCTTTTAAGGTGGCAAAATTTGGCTCAAAAACAAAAAAGGTTGGAAAATCAAAACCTTTCCTGTTGCTGCTCGATAGCAGAGATCAAACAGGAATGCTGAGGGCTGAGGGCAGAGATGGGGAGGGAATAAATCACCCCGAAAGGGAAATTCTTGTTTTTTCTGCTCTTTCTTTCTGCTGTATCTGTATTTTCTCTTTTCATCTCACCTGTCTCAGCCTCAGCCCAGGAATGTGATTAAACATGGGATTAATTTTTGGCAAATTGGAAATTTTATCAGCTTAATTTTTGGAATGTTGGAAAATTTTATCAGCCTAATTTTTTGAAAGTTGGAAAATTTATCAGCCTAATTTTTGGAGTATTGGAAATTTTATCATCCTAATTTTTGGAGTGTTGGAAATGTTATCAGCTTAATTTTTGGAAAGTTGGAAATTTTATCAGCTTAGTTTTTGAAAAGCTGGAAAATTTATCAGCCTAATTTTTGGAGAACTAGAAATTTTATCAGCTTAATTTTTGGTAAAATGGAAATTTTATCAGCTTAATTTTTGGTAAGATGGAATTTTATCAGTTTAATTTTTTGAAAGTTGGAAAATTTTTCATCTTAATTTTTGGAAAGCAGAAAATGTTATCAGCTTAAGTTTTGGAAAACTGAAAATTTATCAGCCTAATATTTGGCAAATTGGAAATTTTATCAGCTTATTTTTTGTCAAGATGGAAAATTTATCAGCTTAATTTTTTGAGTGTTGGAAATTTTATCAGCTTAATTTTTGCAATGTTGGAAAATTTATCAGCTTAATTTTTGGCAAGTTGGAAAAATATATCACCTTAATTGTTGAAAGCTGGAAAATTTTATCACCTTAATTTTTGACAAGTTGGGAATTTTATCAGCTTAATTTTTGGAAAGGTGGAAATTTTATCAGCTTAATTTTGAAAAATTGGAAATTCTATCAGCCTAATTTTTAGCCTGATGGAAATTTTATCAGCACTAAAACCCCACACGGGTGCTCAGACTAAACTTGAGTTTAAGCAGCTTTGGAAACTGCCCCAAAAAAGCAATAATGGCAATTTTTTACCAATTTTCTTTCACCTCCTGCCTCCCTGTGCATCCATCCTGACATTTCCAGGATGGAGCCCCCACCCTGCCCTCAGCCAGGTCCATCCCCCTAAAATTATTAAAATTATTTGGGAACAAACCCAACGCCAAGGTGGGGTCTGCCAGGTATCACAGAGCAGCCAGAATCTCCACTCCTCTATTTCTGGCTGTTTTCTCTAAAAAACTTTCTCAATCCCGAGCGAAAACGCTGCTCCACCAACCCAAGGTGAAAAACTTCGTCAGCTCCGCTTTGTAATTACAGGATTTATTGGAGCTGTGGCATCAGAAAACTCAGCTCTGTTTCGTAAAAAGAACCAGATCATTCTATTTAGGGAAAACTCCCCTCACACACTTTCCCCCCCCTCCCAGGACAGACGTGAAAACACCTTTGAAAATTTATTTTTTTCCCCTTAAATTCTGGTTTCTTTCCCAAGAAAGAGCGTTGGGGCGAGTGTAATTACATCTTGCATTGGACAGGGCAAATATTTGATGTCACATTAAGATGTTTTCTCTCCAGCTGGTGGGAAATGTGGCTTTTGCAGCAGATGCAGGACGTTTTGAAGAGCTGGGCAAAGCCAATATTTATTTATGTGTTTGTGGATTTGTGGGAGTGCGTGCAGAGATGGGAACGTGGGACACAGGGAATGGATTCCCCTTTGGAGAGGGTGGGGGGAGATGGGATTTCGGGGAGATTTGGGGGAGATTTTGGGGAGATTTTGGGCAGAAATCCTGCCCTGGGATGGTGGAAGGCGTTGGCATGAGATGATCCCCAAAGTCCTGATAAAATCCTAAATTCTGAGAATTTTAAAACTTTCTATACTGAGAAACGGTGACCCCCAAGAGAGGATTGCATTTGACCTAAAGCCATGAAGAAGACTTCCAAAATTAATTGATAACACCAAGATTACAGGTGTCTAATTTGATTTAAAGTGTGTAATATAATTCAGCAGACAACTTAAACTTTAAAGTTTTAGAATATAGTAATATATATAAAGCAAGATAAAGATTGATGTCTAATTTGATTTAAAGTGTGTAATATAATTCAGTAGACAACTTAAACTTTAAAGTTTTAGAATATAGTAATATATATAAAGCAAGATAAAGATTTTAGAGCAGAAACTTTATCTTCTTCACCTTCACCTTCTTCTTTATCTTCTTCTCCATCTTCTCCTTTCCCTTATCCTTTCCCTTCTTTATCTTCTTCCTCTTCACCTTCTTCTTCATGAGTTTAAGCAGTATTTTGTAATTAGTTTAAAAAATCCTGCATTACAGACTTTGAGTAATTAGTTATTAGGTTAAAAGTAAAAATAATTAAAGTTTCATTTTTAATTAGAAAATTTAACCTTTAAAAAAGACTTCCAGTGGTAAAATTACACTGAAATGTCTAATTAATGTTTCATGCTCCAGCTTCGGACTTGGAATCCATTTCACAGCCTCCTCTGGAGGTTTTGTCACCTAAAATTTGCATTGATAAATGATCTGTATTAAAGAAAAAAAATAAAAAAACAGAAAAGAAATAGATAAAGAAATAATAAAGAATAATAAAGAATGGTAAAGAAATAGATGCCAGTGACTTCGTGTAACCCAGTGTCAGATAATTGTGTTTATATGTGATCATAATTCCACAGACAGCACAAGATGAGGGCACCTTAGTCCCTGGTTAAGGGGTTCAGGAACCACCCAGGAAAAGCTGAAAAAGAAATAAAACAGAAAAGTTTTATTTATGGAAGGTACTTACACAGTTTTGGAGGGTTTTAAAGTTTTAGCAGCAGCAGCACCCAGTTCTTGACATCAGCACAATCAGAAGTGTGTAATCAAGGTAATCAAAAACTTAAATAATCTAATTTAAATACCACCCTGATTTGCAAAGGGATGGGAACAGAAGTGTTTACAGCTCATCAGGGGAAATTCAAATCAGGGATTGCCCTCCAATTCCCAAATGGAACCAGACAGAACCTGTGGAAAGCTACCAGCAAGTGCAAGGGAGGAATGGCCACAATTCTGGTTTGGAATCTGGATTAAACCAGGATTTCTCTGGGTTCACGCACTGAAATTATTTATTATTTAAATTTAATTGTATGATTTTCCCCCTATTTTGGGGGGATCCAACTGCAGCTCCAGAGGTGAACAGATAATTAAATTTTCACTTTTCAGCCCCGATGCTTTGTTTGTTTAAGAAGCCTGATTAAGAAATGAGAGATTTGGTATCACTCCAGCATCTGCTGATGTTTCTGAGAACCACCCACACCCAGCCCAGCAGGAGCTTCCAGAGAAATCCCATCCCTGGATGGAGCAGCAGCAATCAAAGAAAAGGTTGGGTTTGTTTGAATTAGGGAAGGGAAAGCAGAGAAAAATAAACTGCAAACCAAAGTATGTTCCCACTTCTGGTCCTTTCCCCTGGATTAAGGAAGAGATCCAAACTTTCTGCACATTAAGGACAAGAAACATCTCTCTGCTTCCGTCAGCCCGCCCAGCTCTATTTAGTCTCGACTCAAAAATCATTGAGAAAAGGAAAAATCAGGGATTTTTGCGCTGCTTCCCATGATTGAGCATCCCATCCGTGTTTAGCCCGAGGAGCACTGAGCTGTGTAAATACTTTTTTGGGCTTCAGTGGCAGAAAATAATAGGGTTCAGTAAATGGATGCAAGAGAAAAAGGTTGTAATTATTCAACCAAAATATGGAACTCAGTTTGCTTAAATAAATATCCTCCTGCCCAAAGCCAGCGGGGTTTTTTAATGTATTTCATCCCAAAGCAGGGATAAAACGAGGATGTAAATCCTGATACAGGAATTATATCTAAATAGAGGCAGGAGTGAGGGGGATGGAATGATAGAAATCCAAATTCCTTCAGGAAAATGCTCTGGAATGAAGGACAGAATGAAGAAAGAATGAAGAACCTCTGGGAATTCTGGCAGTCAGGAAAAGGGGGCAATTCCAGCAAAATCCAAGGAATCCTTGGAAAATGCTGAGCCCTGGTGGCAACCAAATCAATCTTGTTGAAAAAAAATAAATTTCTGTGCTGGGTGTCCTTCAGAGATATTGCAATTAATGTGGGATTTCCAAGGAGCTTTGGAATCACAATCAAATCCAGCAGTGACCACCTGGAGCTGCAGAAAACCAGCTCTGTTCAAGGAGGGAGAAAGGAAATTCCCCAAAATTTTGAGTTTTGGAGTTGTTTCATTCTTAAAATACCTTCGAGCACTAGGGGAGAGCAAAATTTGTCTCCAAAAACCAAATTTTTGAGCCAAATGGTTCAAAACATGGCCAATGGCACCAAACACCGATGGGATTTCTTTGCCCCAGGAAATCAGGATTTATGTTGAGAGCTTCAGGCAGCAGCACCAGGGCTGGGACAGGATCTTCTGTCCGGAAAAGCCACCCTTGGTTGGGTACCCTGCGTTTTTCTCCATGAAATCCAAGGAGATGCATTTTCATCCATGAAATCCAGGTGGGAATCAGGGATACACACCAAGGTTTTTCCCCTCAAAAACTGAATTCCGCTCTGCACCAGGAACACCCCAAAAGCACCTCAGGGCTGGGCAGCTTTCCCCACATGGAACCATGGAATGGTTTGGGTTGAAAGAGACCTTGGAGGTCAGTTCTGAAATCATGGAATCACAGAGACATGGAATGGTTTAGGTGGGAAAGGAGCTGAATTTCATCCCATCCCAGCCCCTTCCATGGGC
Organism: Ammospiza caudacuta; assembly: GCF_027887145.1. Classification (NCBI taxonomy): domain Eukaryota; kingdom Metazoa; phylum Chordata; class Aves; order Passeriformes; family Passerellidae; genus Ammospiza; species Ammospiza caudacuta. The sequence goes on from NC_080611.1 coordinate 11,215,630, forward strand.
AGGGACACCTTCAGTGCACCAGGGTGCTCCAAGCCCCAACCTGGCCTTGGACACGTCTGGGGATGGGGGAAATATTCCCAGGTTTCCTGGATTTTGAGTTCTGGGGAAGGAAGGGGCTGTAATCACTGAGCTTCACTGGGAGCTTGGCCTGGAGGGCTGAGCCAGCAGAGCTGCAACATTCCCTGGAATCTTCACTGAATTCCCAATATTCTGTGTCTCTGGGCTGCAAAAAATGAAGGATTGAGATGGTGCCTCAGGTTTTGGCTTTTCTATGTTCCAGGTCCTGTGCTGCTTCAGTGTGCGGGGCTGGGCTCACATCAGGGCATGCTGAGCTCTGTGCACAGAGCAGGGAGACAAAACAATTCCTGCTCCAGCTGGGCACCAAGGACAAATGATCCAAATCTCAGCCCAGGAGCACAAACCCCGTGGGCTGGAGAGAGAAAAACAAGCAGGGTGGGACTGGATGGGCTAAAGCTGGGATGGGACAATGAACTGCAAGGTGCAAATGGAGCAGAGCTGATCCAAGGGAGAGACCCCGTGCCCGGCCGTGCATTTTGGGGCCATTTTGGTTCATTTTGGGACCATTTTGGTTCACCTTGGGTGCAGCCCTGACTGGGCTCTTGTGCTGCCCAAGGTGGATCCATGGAGGAGATGCTTTGAATAAATCCCTGCTTTATTCTGTAACTCTGCCCAGCCTCTGCTCCAGCTCAGCCTTCTCAAGGCATCAGAGACACACCAGGAATGGATTTCCACAGGGCATCAGCTTTGCTGCCAACCCTCCTCTCCTTCCCATCCAAAAAGAGGAAAAAAAATGAGAATCCGTCAGCAGCATTAAAAAAAAAAAAAAAAAAAAAAAAAAAAGAAAAAAGAAAAAAAGAAAAAAATTGCAACTCTCCATTCCACGTTATTGCAGAAAAGTAATTAAAATCCAACTGCTGCCTCCATCCCCCTGGGAGCAAATTTTTACTGGAAACGAGAAGGAAAGGTGGTTGGACTGTGGAAACATTTACCAGCTGCAGGTATAATGCTGTGTCTGTTGTCAGAGGGAACATTTCATTGGTTTATTTCTGGAGGATTATTTAGAGGGTTGTGGTCTCTACGTCCAGGTCTGAAGAGAGAAAAAAAAGAAAAAGGGAAAAAAAAAAATCCAGCCTCTGAGGTGTGCCTTCTTTCTGCAGAATAGTGATTTGTTACGTGTTTGTCTGAGTTAAATATAGCAGCCAGGCCTTCGGTACAGGCTGGTATTTTATCCTGCTCGCTTTTGAAAAAAAGGAATAAAAAAAGAAGGGGCAAAAAGAGGGAAAAAAGAAGGAAAAACAAAAAAAGAAAAATAGGGAGGAAAAGAAAGAAAGAAAGAAGGAGAGAAAGAAAAGAAGGGGGGAAATGAAAAGAATGAAAAGAAGATGGAAAGAAAGAAAGAAGGGAAGAAAAAAAAGGGAAAAAATAATGGGGGAAAAAAGAAGGAAAAAAAGAAGGGGAAAAAATAAGGGGAAAATAAAGGGGAAAGAAGAAGAAGGGGAAAAAGAAGAAGGGAATAAAGAAGGGAAAAAAGAAAGCAAAAAAGAAGGGGGAAAAGAAGGGAAAAAAGAAGGAAAAGGAAAAAAAGAAGGAAAGCAAAAAAAGAAGGAAAGAAAAAAAAAAGAAGGAAAAAAAAGTGCAGAATAAAAACTACACTGCCAAACTTTGGAATGAGACTCTGAGACAATAAAATTTGCAATATTGCTGCAAATTATTTTTATTGTTATTGCCATTTTTAATAATAAAAGAGTGCAGATATTTTTAATAATAAAAGAGTGCAGAAAAAAGAAGGGGAAAAAGAAGAAGGGAAAAAAAGAAAGGAAAAAAGAAGGGGGAAAAGAAGGGAAAAAAGAAGGAAAAGGGAAAAAAAAGGAAAGAAAAAAAAGAAGGAAAGAAAAAAAAGAAGGAAAAAAAGTGCAGGATAAAAACTGCACTGCCAAACTTTGGAATGAGACTCTGAGACAATAAAATTTGCAATATTGCCGCAAATTGTTTTTCTTGTTATTGCCATTTTTAATAACAAAAGAGTGCAGATATTTCTGTGAAAAAGGGGAGCTAATAGATTTATATTTAATATAATATTAATTATATTATTAATAATTAATTGAATACTGCAACTTTAATACTGCAATGAAAACAAATTTAGACTCAAAAGTTAGACTGAACCACAACAGAATCAAGTTTTAAGGGATGAAATATTTCATGTTAAATTAAGGGGGTTGCTGGCTACAAGGCTTTTGGAAGGAATTTCCTCATTTCATTTTATTTTGGGTTTTTTGCCATGCAGCAGTGCAAGGAGCTCACGATCTCACAGCTGGGGAGATCCATGGGGCTCCCTTTGCCTTGGACACCTGTCAGTCAAAGAAATTCCTGAGACAACCTGTGCGTCAAGGCCTGGGCAGAAATGAAAGCTGACAACTGCAACGTTGGAAAATATCCTGAAATATCATTAAATATCCTTAAATATCCTTCCCCAAAAAGACAGCTGAGCCTTCTGGGGGTTGGGAGTCCCTAGAGTGTCTCACGTCCAACTTTTATTTTAAAAAATATTTATTTCCCCAAGGGGGGAGTGCCAGGAGCATCCTAGCCCGCATCTCATCAGGGATGTGGCAACTCCTCAACCCGTCCTGTTCCACCTGGAACTGCCTGAGTGCTGACAGCATTCACTTAAAAATACTTTATAAATATTTATCTACATATGTCTATGTAGGTAATAAATAAATATATATATTATATCTATGTGTATGCATATGTATATACTCATATCATATATATAATATAATATAATATAATATAATATAATATAATATAATATAATATAATATATTAATATATTATATAAATATACTATGTTATATGTTATATATGTTATATATTATTTATTATATACTATATACTGTATACTATATATTATATATTACATATTATATACTATATACTATATATTATATACTATATACCATATAGTATATTATATATTATACATTATATGTTATATATTATATATTATATATTATATATGTTATATACTATATATTATATAATATATAATATATATTATATATTATATGTTATATATTATATATTACATATTATATAATACATATTATATATTATATATTATATGTTATATATTGTATATTATATGTTATATATTACATATTGCATAGTACACATTACATGTTACATATTATATAATATATATGTAAATATATATTAAAATTATATAGATAATAAATTGATATGTTATGTTATGTTATGTTATGTTATGTTATGTTATGTTATGTTATGTTATGTTATGTTATAAAAATATATTATATATATTATCTATTAGATGTATTATAAATTCTTTTATATAAAAATATATGTATTATACATTATAGATATACTTATAAACATTATTGTTACATATATTTTAAATATATTTCTAACATTATAAATATATGTAAATATCTATATATTATACCTATATATTAAATAATTTTAAAAATATACATTATATATATTTACAGATGTTTTTCAGTTATTTTCACCCAAGTGTTCCACGAATGAGACAGGATTTTAAGAAATAACATCCCTGGGAGTCGGGAGCCTTGCTTTGCCAGCCTGGCTCAGGTTCCTGTGACAACAGGGCCATGCTTTGGTGGCACTCGGCCGTGTTTGGTTTACGGCCGCACTCAGTGACCTTTTAAGGCCTTTTCCAACCCAAATTATGCCCTGAACCCATGGGCTGTGCAGGATTTTGCCTGTGCCAGAGCCCCGTGGAACCTGATCGCCCACCAGGCCTTGGGGCTCTGGGCCGTTTCCTTCTGGAGACACAAACACTTTAATTTGCTAAGCTCGTAATGAGGGGTCTCCTTTTACCCAGGAGAGCCCCCGAATTCCAAAGACAAACCCTGCAAGCGCAGCCTGCGGTGCTGGGCAATGTCAGAGCTCCTTGGATCCGGCACCCAGGGAATTCCAAAGGCTCCCTCTGGCTGGGGCTGTGCCCCGGAGCGGTCGCAGGCTGGAGCTCTGTACCTGCTGAGGTCACCACTGCCCCTGGTTCCAGATCTTCAGCAGGGACAGAACGAGGGAAAACAGCCTCAAGGTGGGCCAGGAGAGGTTTGGATTGGAAATCAGGGGAAATTCCTGCATGGAAAGGGATGTCAAGCATGGAAAAGGCTGCTTAGGGTGGTGTGGAGTCACCATCCCTGGAAGTGCTCAAAAAATGGGGGAATGTGGCACTTGGGGACAGGGATGAACGTGGTGGTGGCAGTGGGTTGGTGATTGGACTTGATCACCTCAGAGATCTTTTCCAGCCTGAGCCATGCTGGGATTCAATTATTCACATTTCCCTGCCCATTTTCCTCCTCATTCCAGGGGGAGCTGCAAATCCTCTGTGATTGGACTTGATTGGACTTGACCATCTCAGAGATCTTTTCCAGCCCGAACCATCCTGGGATCCATGATTCATATTTCCCTGCCCATTTTCCTCCTGCAAATCCTCTGTAGAAATGACCACATTTTCATTCCCTGCTCTGGCCCAAGACATATTTTCTTTTGCAGCCTTTACAATATTTAAAACATTGGAATTTCCAGCTCTTCCACGATCTGTGAGGACTTGTGCTGAAAATAATAATTCTACAAATAGAATGATTTGTTCAGAAAATCATCAATTCAGAAACTGAGTGCAGGTTATGGATGAGGGATTCCTGAGCTTTGAGCTTTTGAGAAATAGGAAATTATACATAAAAATAGGAAATTATGCATAAAAATATAAATGTATATATATATATACATACATATTTTGTGTGTATATATATATGCATAAAAGTATGTATATATACATACATATACATACATACATATATAAACATATATGTATTTTATATATTTATATAACAATATAAATACAAATAGAGATACAGATAGAAATATATAAATAATATAAATATAATGTTCATGTTATGTTTATAATGTAAATAATATAGATAGAATATTAATATCAATAATGTAAATATAAATATACAGATAATATAAATAGATATTTATAAGCTCATATAAATATAAATATAAGTATAAATATAAATATAAATATAAATATAAGGACCAAATAATCAGCAAGCAAAGTTTCACCCTTTAAACACACAAACGACTCAGTAGTGAGGAGAACATGGAATTCCTCACAGATTTTTCCCCATCCCACGTGGGATCCACCCTGTAGATTAGCAGGAGCTGCCATCAGAGGCATTTTAATGAAATATTAATGGCCCTGCTTTAATAGGAATTTCAGCACGACCCAAATGAAGTCATCAGGAGGGAGATATTGTCCCATTAAGCCCAGTAAAACCTTGAGCTGCTGTCTGGAGGAGAAGCTGTGGGCAGTTAAAGTGACCATCAATTTCAGCAGCTGATGTTCTTTACAAGTCTCTGAAGTGCGAAGTCCCAGCCTGGCTGATGTATTTCACTTTAATTTCCTTTTGGAAAGCAGAGCTGTGGTTAGTGGGGAACCTCCTGCACGCTCCCACACGGGCAAGGAGGGCCTGAGGAGCGCAGGCGAGGAGGAAATTATTTAACCCTTTGCAAAAGCTGTACAATTTCTTTAAGCTAAGTCAAGAAAAATAAGCGGAGATGGTTTCTCCTTTAGTTCCTGTGCAAAAATAAACAAGAATTGTGCATAGCTAATAACCAGGTTAGGGCCCCTTGCTAATATCTCCTCCAGCTCCTGAAAACTCGTTAAAAAAATCTCTTTTTCCCCCATCTCCCTGCACTTCAAGCGAGTTCTAAGTCAGCAGCTCGTGCCTTCTGTAGGGGAAGAAGATAAGGATCGTGTAATTCCATCTGATTTGCCATTCCCAAGCTGTCCCTGTGCCACCAGACCACACAGGTACACGGAGCCTCCTTATCTGATGGAGCTCGCTGAGGGGTTTGGGTCAAACCTGAGGGTTTTGGGTCAAACTTGAAGTTTTTGGGTCAAGCTTGAGGTTTTCGGGTCAAACCCAAAGTTTTCAAGATGGTTCCACTGCCAAATTAGGCCGAGAAGAGGCAAGAGGATAAAACAGAGTCAAGATAACACAACAAAAGATGTAATAATGAGAATACCCATCTAAATCAGGTTTAAAAGAGGAAAATTTCTCCCTACTTTAACTATCCCATGGATATATTGATATATTTTATATAGATAGATACTCACTGTTGCAGAGAGATTGAGGTTACTCTCAAGATTAAAACCCAGAAATAAAAATCTCTGAATTTGTGCTAGGGATTAAAATTTGGATTTAAAATCACCTAAATCTATCTAGAAATGCTTGTTCTGCTGTTGTCCTGCAGTTCTACCCTTAAAAACCCCCAGGATTTGTTGTTTGGTGCAGCTCTGTCAGTCCATGTTTTTTAAAGGATCCTGGAGTGATGCCTCTGGAATATTTCCTGCACTTTGTCCCTTGTGGGGCTGTTTGTGAGCCTGGAGAACGATGTGGGTGTAGGAAAAGCAAAAAATTGATAGAAGATTTAACAACTTTCCAAAAAGTTTGTCTGTGTTGCTTCTTGCTTCGCTCAATGTGCCTGTGCAGGGAGATGAGACGTGCATCCCATGGGATCCCTGCTCTGGGCAGCAGTGACATCCTGCAGCCCGATAGTGAAATCTGGGGGAGCATCCTGTCCCTGGAAGTGGAAAAAAAATAAAATATCCAACCCCCAAAGGTGTTAAAGCTTCCTAAAGGCAGCTGAAGTGGGGAGCAGGGCGGTGGGCAGGAAGTCAGGAGCCTGGTGAAGCCTATTAAGATGGAAAAAGTGAAGTAATCCAGCACAGTGGGCTATTCAGGGCTGCAGAAAAGTGGGAAAAGGCCAAAAGGAGATGGAGGCAGGGAGATTGAAATTCAGATGGAAGCCGGGGGTCTCGGTGCAGCAGCTGTAGATCATGTCTGGCAAAGCCAAGTGTTTATTTGGACAATAATAGCCTTGAAGCCTCCTGATAAAACCATCTCCTTGCACTTCCATCCATAATACTGCCAGAGGTTTTCCTTAAGCATTCCCTTCTACTGGGATGTAAAGCAATCCCTGCTCCCGGCGCTGTGCAGAAGGAGAGGGGGGATGAAAATTATTCCCTTGCACTGAGCAGGCAGATTTTAAAAAAAAAAAAAGGTAAAAAAAAAAAAAAAAAGGAAGGGTCAGTCTTTTGTTAATTTTTTTTTTTTTACACACATCTTTAATTATTTCCTTGGAAAAACAACCAGGGAGATGCATCCTGGGCTCCTGAGGAAGCGGCAGAGGAAGGCGGCTGTTTGCTGGTGCCTTTTGTCTCCCTGGTTTCCTGAACATGGATGGAAAAGCGTGGCCCTTTCAAAATCCAGCCCCCCTCTCTGCCTTTGTACAGCTGATAGGAGAAAGGAACCAGCTGCAAAAAAAAAATAAAAAAAAAAAAAAAATTAAAAAAAAAAAAAAAAAAAGAAAGTCTTTTCATGTCTCCCGTGCTCCCTGACCCCCCTTCAACACCTTGGGGTGCCCGCTGGGATTTCCAGGATTTCTTCAGTTACATTACAGCAATCTCCTCCTCCTTGAACTTGATGGCAGCTTGGGCTCACAGGAACAGCTGCCTCCAGAAATTTAGAATGCATTTTTGGGAGGAACAAAAGGAGAATTTTGAGCTCTTTTCGTCTCTTTTAAGAGATTTGACTCAGCCTTCCCAAAAACAGAGAATGTGGGAATAAGTTTTGAGTTAAGACATGAGCGAATTGAAGCAAGTCTGGCTTTAAAATATTTTTTCAAATATGGGAATTCATCAAGCATGTAGGCGAATATTAAGGCAAATTCCACACTGCGCTTAACTGCCTTGTAAAGCCCTCAGTGCCTTCAGTTCCTTGAAGCAGCTGTAAAAAACCCAATGTAATCCCAAATCCAGGATCTTCATCCCATGGAGAGGGGGGAAAGATGAAGGAAATCAAGGTACTGGATGCCAGGCAAGTGATTCTGGTCTGTTCTTTACCTTTAAGTTGGGATGCCATTGGAAAAGGCCAGAAAATGCCATTTTCAGGAGAAACTGGAAAGAGCAGAGTTATAGATTTTCCTATGGCTGCCAACAGTCCTTTAGGCTTTATTGGAATTTTTTTTTTTTAATTTCCAACAGGATTATTTATGGAAAAAAGAAGAAAAATTCTTCTTCTCAATGCAATCATATGGAAAACTTCTCCTTTTTAATGAAACCACAGAGTCAGTGTAATTTTCTTGATAGATGAATATAAAATCTATTTAGAAGTGTTTATAGATAGATTTGAACCTAGAAAGTGATGCTGGGCTGTGTGGTTTGACATCAAGAAGATTAAAATCCACTCTGTAACCTCTTATCAAGAGAAATAATCTCTATTTAGCTGAAACAGCTGCTCTTGACTTGAAGGCCACGAGGCCTTGAGAAACTTCTGCTCCCTTAAAAATTTATTAATATCCCTGATTTTTCACTTCTGGATTTGGGCTCATTCAGCAGCTGCTGCTCTCCTTTTGTGAGGAACTTTGGTGATTTTTTGTGGTGTTTCAGCCCTTTCTGACAATCCTAAACAGGTCCCTCTCCAAGGCTCTTTCTCAGGGTCTCTGGAGATTTTTTGCACCTTTTTCCTGCAGATTTTTTTTTTTTTTCCTCCTTTCTTTCCCACACATCTGTTTTCCAATCTGGAGCTCAGAATGGGATCAATCTGCCCAACACTCACCAGGAATGTACATCATAAAAAAGACAGAGGCCACATTGCAGGCGAGCCGTCAGCACGGCGCAGTGACCGATGTATAAAATACCGACCTGGGCTGCACAGAGCTCGGCTTCATCTGGGGGCCTTTACGAGCTGCTGCTCCCAAAATGGACCCCCCAAAATAAAAGCTGTGCTCACTGATGGTCAGAGAATATCGGGGAGGTTGCTGTGCATGCGCACTTTGAATACAGAAGTTGAGGGTAAAAGGATTTGGACTTGGATCAGCTCAGAATATTCTGGGATCCTGCGCGAAATGGTGAAAGTAGGAAAGCTTTGGGAGGATATCATTAGATATATTTCTTCTGTATTTATAAGTTGCTTTATCGTATTTTTGATTTATGAGGGATTCAAAATTCATCAGAGATTTTTGGGACAGCAACTTTTGAGCAGGTCTGGTTTTGTTAATAATCTGCACTTTGGGTCTGGTCACTCTGCTGGGGCTGTTGGTGTTTCCCACGTGTTTTACTCCTGAGTTTTGGCAAGGACTGGGCAGTGCTGTGGGGTTGTGTTTAGTCTGTGGGGTAGGGCTGGGATCCTTTTCCTTTTCCTTTTCCTTTTCCTTTTCCTTTTCCTTTTCCTTTTCCTTTTCCTTTTCCTTTTCCTTTTCCTTTTCCTTTTCCTTCCCTTCCCATGAAAATGTTTCTCCTAAAATCACGAGAATGTCTTTCCCTTGTCTAATCAGCTGCTGCTTTATATCAAATTAGTGATTAAATTTAAAATCAGGGGAATAATTGTCCATTTTTCATGTTGAGCTGTTGCCATTTGTCCTGCAAATGTCAGTGTTTTGACTCTGAGGCACCAAATTTGAATATCCATCTATTTGACACTTCCAAAACTCATTTTGTTACCAATCATGGAAGTAAAAGATCAAATCAGCTACTGAATATCAATAAAAGAAAATAGAATTTAAGTGGAAAGATGCAATTCTATCAGACCTGAATTTCTCAGGGTTAAGGCAGAAAATTGATGTCACTTCTGTCCAGGAATTGGCTAAAACAGAAGGAACCAAAAAGTCCTGTACTTTTCTTAGCAATCCAAACTGAACCACAGAAAAATAATCTGCAATTTTCACCTTCACATCTTTTGTGGAGGGGGGATTTGGCCTTTCCAAATTACAGCAAAGCTTTGAGAGCCTACATGGAATAATTCAGTGAAGAAATTGGGCCCAACCATCACCAGAGCAATGAGAAAACAAACACGAGTGGATTAACATAATTGCTTAATCAACAGCATTCACTGAAGGGCTTGCAAGTGTGTGGAATTAATCATCTCATTGTGAGGAGCATTATGAGTAATGAGCATAATGAGAACTTTGCACAGCTGGCAACTATTTTAATCCATTAACCAGCAAAATAAATAGGCCTAGAAAAACAACATTTCACCTTATTTTTTACTCCATAACCAGCCCTGATAGTGAATATTGGGGTTAATTATAGAGGAATTAAAGGGAGAATCATCTTCCAAACCTTCTTCCTGCCCAGCCATGAATGACAACTCCCTCCAAAAGAATATTTCCCTCAGTCATAATAAATAGATTCTACATTTTCTGAGGATTTTCACTGGGAATGCTGCAGGAAATGTTCTGGATGCTGACAGTCTCCAGCCAAATCCTTTAATTAGGCATGAGGATGATGGTGCAGGTCATTGCCAAGGGTTGGGGACCATCTTTAATTCCCTTTATTAATCCAGGTCCAAAGTTGGTGGTCTCCACCTTGACCCTCCTGAAAAGCTGAAGGCGAATCTGGAATGTTTCAGGCACTGAGGAGCAGTTTGTGGGGATTTGGAAATCCCAGGGGAAAAAGAAACCAGAATTCCAAATGCCTTTGGAGATGAACATTTGAAAATGATAAGTTTTGCTTTTATCTCCAAGTTTTGGGGTCATTTTGGGTGCCACAAACCCTCCTGTCACCCCAGCTGGGCCTGGGGAGCTCCTGCTTGGTTTGACTGAGCCCAGAGGGCTGGGATTTATTATTTATTGTGCTGTTTTCCAAAGGCTGACGTCCTCCAAGGAAATATTTACCCACAGCCATCGGTGACCTGTGATGACTCAATCAGTGGCAGGAAAAACCAACTTCCACCCAGGGATTTGGGAGACAAAGTGCTCCCTCCGGCTCCAGCCAATTCATCTCTGCTCCAGTGCGAGGGAGCAGAGATCTCATTTCATCATTTTCTTGATGCCCTCCTGCCCAAATAGTCTGGCTTGAAATGCTAAACATTTAGGGAAGATTAAAACCTTCATGGGGGGAAAACTCTGGCCTTGCCTTTCCAGTCTGAGAGGGCTTTTCCAGCCTGAAGGATTCTGTAATTCTCAGTGCTGGAGAACCGGGGAACGGCACCTTCCCTCTTCCAGCTGGCCAAAAATTCCTTTAGGAACAGCAAATTTAGGGATGTGTAAAATATCTATAACAGTGTTTTTTCAAACAAGATTTTCTCCTTTAAGAGCAGGGAAATGAAGAGATGACGTTAAATAAAGCAAATCATCCTGAGGTTTGGCAAAGAGAGCCAAGGGAAGCTTCTTATCTGTGGCCATCCTCCTCCAAATCCAGGCTGTCTCCTCGGCGCACTGGGTTAAATACTGCAAAAATCCTCTCAAAACTGATAAGGAAAATGTCAGCAGCCCTTTCCCCCCTTCCTGAAGTGGGATGTTCAAACAGGGATGTGATCCAGCCTGGAAGTGCTTGAGGGAAAGTACTTAATGCAGGAGCTATGAAAGAAAACAGAATTACAGAGTGATCAGCACAGATTTCTTGTTTGGCTGTTGAAATCAGGAAGGAGGAATGGAGTTTTCTTATTGGGGAACAGTTGGCAAAAATAACAGAAAACAAATAACCAGATAACCAAAAAAACCCAGTAGACTAGAAACTTTTCTCAGTAACCAATATGAACTCAATAAAAATATTAATCTTAGAGAACATTTCCATTATTTCTCCTGTTGGAGACAGGATATTTTCTCAGGACACATTTATGGCTATTATGATTAATCTTCATAAAGATTTGGATAAGAAAATCACCGGGAGAATATGTTTGAGCTTATAAGCTTAATGTTGTCTACAAATGGGCTTCAGTGTTTTAAAACCAGCATAAAATGAAGGAATAAAGAGAGCTGGTAGAATTATAGAATCCTCTCAGACTGAAAAGCCAAGGCCAGATTTTTCCCCCATTAATGTTTTAATTAAACAAGGATGTATTCCCCAAATATTTAGAATTTCAAGCCAGACTATTTGGGTAGGAGGGCATCAAGAAAATGATGAAATGAGATCACCAGGGGCATGAAAATTGTGGGTACTGGACAGGTTAAAGATTTTTTGGTTAGGGTAAGAGGTTTTCCTGGTGTTCCTAAAAATCTAAGGCAAAAACACCTCCAGTTCCTAGAAGAGCTTGCTATCAGCAAGGATTTTGAATATTTTATTTTGAAAACAGGCCAGTTAAGGTACCGTGTTTACAACCCAATGGTTTATCCTGTTCAACAAAAAGGAAAATTCCAGGGAGCTAAATGACAAACCTGGCATTTGTTGTATCTTCTTTTCATTTCCCAAAAGACTGCACTCTTGTAAAGGAGCATTATTCAAGTGTTGCTTATGGTGGGGAATGAGGTCTAAAAACTGAACTCAGATTTTTTATTTCAATTGTTTGATCTTGCAGTTCCTCCAAGCCCAAGTTGGCACCAGGACTCTCATTGCAAGCTGTGACAGAAAACCAAGTCAGATCCCAGAGAAACTGGGAAAGCAAGGCTCAGAAAGTCTCTGATTTTACTCTTTTTTTGGAAAGAGAAGGCCCTAAAACTGGTTTATTTTGCTGGGCCAAACCATGGAGCAGTCCATGGATGGATCTGGAGGCTGCAGATCCAGGTTCAAACTCCTTTGGTTTCTCTAAATTCTTTGTTCCTTCCCAGAACACTTTCCAAACCCAGTTAATTGAGATCAGCACATCCATGACAGGAAATCACTGCCAGGACTGGGATGTTTCCCTCAAATGTTCTGAGGGAAGGCTGAGATTTGTTCAGGATCTGGTTGTGCTCTAATAACCAGGAAGGGGCTCAGCTGCTCCCAGTTCCTCCTGTGATCCAGACTTGATCTCTCTTCCCATCCAAAATCCTCGTGTTCTGCTTTAGTCCTGTTCAACTCCGGTAACGTGGATTTGGGACATTCCTAAAGGCATTTAGGGATTCACCACAGGGCACCTGTTCCAGTATCCCCAGAGAGACCCTCAGGATGTGTTTTGGAGGCAGAAGACACCTGGGAGTTGTTGGTGGAGTAACTTGACAGAAAATCATGCTTTACCTGAAGTTTTCTCTTAAGAAAAACGCCAATTTTCAAGTTTTTCTCAAATCCCCAAATCAAGCTGATTTTGGGGTGGCTCACAAAGGAACCTTTGCCCCGTGGCCCATCCCAAAGGTACCTCTGAGTGCTCAGGAGCCTCTGGCAGATGTGTTTACCCGAGCCCAACCACGCAGAGCTTCCCTCCCGCTGCCCTCCGCGGATCCCTTTCTGCACGGCTGCCCTTCCGCCTAAACCTCTGGAATAAAAACCCTCCCCAGCATTTTTTACCCCTTTCCTTTCATTTTTTACCCCCCTTTCCTTTTATTTTTTTTACCCCTTCCCCTTTATTTTTCCCCCCTTCCTCCACCAGGATTTGGGGCTTTATCTCAGTGCCTGCTGAGGCCTCTCAGGAGGCTCCTTCTGGCCCGCGCTCCCCTTGGTTCAAACACGTCCCTGCCGAGCCTTTGAGCCGAAGGCGGAGATGAAGTCAACAAGTAAAATATGAAAATAAATAAAACTCCAGTTCAAACAAACCACTTGCCTCAGTAAATAGCTCCTGGCCCCCTTTCAGGGCTGGCCAGCAAATCATCTGGGCTATCTTGTTTTCCAACAGCTCGAGGGCCTTCAAAGCTTACCTTGTTTTGGAGCACTTAGTTCAGCTCGGGGAGAAGTGATTCAGATATTGTTGTGTATCGATGATTCATGATGGCTCTGCTGTGAAATGAAAGCTAAGGAGTCTAATCAATAAAATTATTGAGTCGCTTTGAACTAGTTCCAGGTCAATTTTTCTTGGCAATTTTTGCACTTCCTGAATTATACCGACCCAAAGCATGAATAATGATCTAAAATTACACAATATACAGAAACCATCTGTTAGATAGACACGGGCAGGGTGATGTCATTGGGCTACTTCTAATCTGGAGCCTCGGATGCTGCCAGTGATGATGTCACGGGCTTGGCAACCCAAGGGTTGGGTTGGTAAAGCACGAGCAGCAATGTGATTTTCCCCGGTTTTTATGGAAGGAATTGACTCGTGCTCATTATCTGCAGGAGGAATGGAAGGGCTGTGGGCTTGCATAATTTATCCTACCTGGAAGAGGGTGTGAATGGAGCCAGAATCCACTGAGAGCCATCAAGGGAGCGGAGCCAAAACGTCTTGGACTTGCCCAATGTTCTCCCTCCCAGATCCCATCCTGAGCTCCCAGGCCCTCAGAGCAGCTGGATTTAGCTGGCCCAGCCTGGTGAGGAGGCTCAGACCTGCCAGATGTGTCCAGGAGCAGCTGCCAGCTCCAGATGGGGGCCTGGACGCTCTGCTGTAATTCCAGTGAAAGCTCCACCAGGCCACGTGCACTGGATCGAGTCCAGCCCTGCTGAGGATCACAGCAAAATTCCAAATTCCCTATTCCATATTCCATATTCTGAAATTCCAAATTCCATATTCCCTATTCCATACTCCCTATTCCAAAATTCCATATTCCCTATTCCATATTCCCTATTCCCTATTTCATTTTCCATGTTCCTTATTCCATATTCCTTATTCCCTATTCCATTTTCCATATTCCATATTCTAGATTCCATACTCCATATTCCATACTCCATATTCCATATTCTGAAATGCCATATCCCCTATTCCATATTCCCTATTCCATATTCCCTATTCCCTATTTCATTTTCCATATTCCTTATTCCATATTCCTTATTCCCTATTCCATATTCCATATTCTAGATTCCATACTCCATATTCCATACTCCATATTCCATATTCCATATTCCATATTCCATATTCTGAAATTCCATATTCCATATTCTAGATTCCATACTCCACATTCCATATTCTGAAATGCCATATCCCCTATTCCATATTCCCTATTCCATATTCCATACTCCCTATTTCATTTTCCATATTCCTTATTCCATATTCCTTATTCCCTATTCCATTTTCCATATTCCATATTCTAGATTCCATACTCCATATTCCATACTCCATATTCCATATTCCATATTCCATATTCCATATTCCATATTCTAGATTCCATACTCCATATTCCATATTCTGAAATGCCATATCCCCTATTCCATATTCCCTATTCCATATTCCATACTCCATTTTCTATATTCCATATTCCATATTCCCTGTTCCCTATTCCATATCCCTATTCCAAAATTCCATCCCCCATATTCCATATTCCCCATTCCATCCCTATTTTGAACACCATGAGCACTCCAGATTGGAATCCTTTCCCCATCCCAGTGGAACCCCGGGGTGAGCTGGAGCAAAGCAAATCTGCCAGGAGTTTTATCCATTTCCGGTGGCATGGATAAAATAAGGATTCAGGACATCCACAGGGTGCAGAATCTTGGAACAACTCACCCATGGAACAGCTCAGCCTCCCTTAAGGACTGAAGGTTGAAATTTTCTTTTCCTTTCAGTTCTTGGTTGTTACCACCCTGACCTGTTGGGAATGTGTTTATTCCAAATGTTCTTCCTTCCTGAAGCTCAGGGATGGTGCCTCCCGTCACCCACCTGAGCTTGGTCAAACAACAAAATGAACCAAAATTCAGCTTTTTTATCCCATCTTTGCCATAATTAAACAGAAACCCAACTTCTTTCTGACTTCTATGGGAGAATTTTTAATTTCCAGAACATAAAGAACCATTAGTGGGTGGTGTTTCACCAAGTCTCCCCAGACAGGTTTGAAGAGATCTGAGTTTCATTTAAACTTTGTATAAACTTTCACTTAATTCCTGCTTGTTTATCAGGATGTGTAATTTAATTGCTCTAAGTGACTGAAAATGCATTTCTCGTTGGATGGAAATCTGTAAACAATCTGGAAGTTTCTTATTTTAACATCATTTTCATTCTGCCTTCAGGGCTGTGTAAGATAATCAAATGTTAGTTTTTCTTTCTAAATGCAATAGTCCCGTGCACATCCCTTGAAAGGAAAATTCAGCCATGAAACCCCAAAATTCTGCTTTTAAACCTGAAATAGCCACTTCTGACTTGCAAGGACAGCTTCACATCAGCTCAAACACAATAAACTGTCCCACAAAATGTTGATTGTGAGTGGAAAAATATCTGGAGGTGTTTTGGAATAGCAATCATGGAATCATTTAGTTGGAAAAGACTTCGAAGACTGAGTCAAATTGCTGAAAATTCAAATAGAAATGAATGCACGATTCTGTGTGCAGCAGCCGGATGAGGAGATTTTGGAACTCTTCTCCCTTTTCTATTTTCTTTGTCGAAATCTTCTGTATTTCAGCCCTTTCAGGCACAAAAAAAGGCTCTCGGATGATAAAAATACATAAATCAATATGTAATAAATATGAATTTAATCAGCTTTATGTACAAACATTCTGTCCTCTGAGAGGACAAGTGTCAGAATATTTTTGCAGGGTTTTAAAGCGGCAATTTTGGTGAGGGGAGAATCCAAATGGATCCCCTGATCCTACATTTGGAGATAGCTCCAAATTAGCCATTAATTACTGCTGATTATTAGCTAATAGATTATTATTTAGCTATTAATTAGTCATTAACACCACTCTTAGAGCCAGCCTTGGTATTTCCCATTTTAAAGGGCAAGGAAGAATTGAAAAGGTCACTCTTGGACCAGGAAAAAAAAAAAAATAAAAAAAAAGCAGGGCTGTGCCTTCTCCCCTGAAGGAACCAAGATTTGGAATTTCTCATCCAGCCCAGGAGTGAATTCCCCATTTCTGAGTACATTCCTGATATATATCAGGAATGTATTTGCATGATGTTACAGAATAGTGTTTGCCATGAATCCTGCAAAAAAAAAAAAAAAGAAGAGGGATTTTTCTCTGTCATTTTCAGCTTGGACAATGAAAAATGCTCGGGGAAAAAAATTCCTGGGTTTTGCTTCTAGAGATGCCCAGAGCTTAAAGCCCCTGATTTCCACCCAATTCCTATCAGAGAATAAGTGAAGGGAGTCCCATGAGAGAAATCCAGTTTTCCTTCCAAAGCTCACATTCCCTGATTTCCACACAATTCCTATCACAAGATCAGTGCAGGGAATCCCACTGATAGAAATACAAAGTTTTCCCTCCAGAGCTCACACTCCATGATTTTCACCCAATTCCTATCAAAGGATCAATGAAGGGAATCCCAGCGAGAGAAATCCCAAGGAGTTTCCTCTCCAGACCTCACATTCTCTAATTTCCACCCAATTCCTATCAGGGGATCAGTGATAAAAATCCCAAGGAGTTTTCCTTTCAGAGTTCACATTCCCTGATTTCCACCCAGCTCCTGTCAGAGAATAAGTGAAGGGAAACCCACTGATAGAAATCCCAAAGAATTTTCCCTCTAGAGCTCACATTCCCTGATTTCCACCCAATTCCTATCACAGGATCAGTGAAGGGAATCCCAGTGATAAAATATCCCAAGGTGTTTTCCCTCCAGAGCTTAAATCTCCTGGTTTTCCCCCAATTCCTATCAAAGGGACCCTCACCCCTGTCCAGCACCTCTTGAATCCAAGGAAATTTTGACAAATTAAAACGTTTGCAGAACAATTTTCCCTGACTTGGAAATTCAGGGAATTCCCTGAATTCACATTTTTACAGGTTCCTTTGGCTTGGATAAGATTTATGGGAAGGATTCTTCCATAACTTCCATGGGAACAACCAAACTGCCAATGCTTTTGTGTTTCTTCTGCAATGAAACCAGATTGGAAAAGGACCTGGACTAGGGAGGATGCCCAGATATTTTTTGAAAATCTGGGAAATCTGAAAGTCCTTCTTTAAAAGCAATAAAATAATAAATCCCTTGCAAAAAATGCCATATTTTCAGGGATACTGTCAAGTTATTAAGGCTCCAAATTTAGGTTTTCTAAAAGGAAAGGAGAAAAGCAAAATGGGGTTGTTTACAAGGCAAAATTGTGACTTTTATCAAATATTTAAAGTCATACCTACAACAGCTTGTCCTTCACTCTCCTGTGAGTGAATAAACCCACTTTGTTCACTGGGGTTGCTCAGGCAGGTGAAGTTTAGTTTTTATATATTTGGCCTCGGTGTTTCAATGTTAAGTAGGAGTGAATTTTATCCCAAAAGAAATGTTATAAATAATAATAAAGTAATTATAATAAAAATAATAAAATGTTTATTATATATATATATATACAATAAAATAAATAATAGTAAAATAATAATAATTCAGAATGTCTGAATGCTGGCATTTTCATAATGCTGATATCCTCAGCACCAACACAGCCCTGGGTGTTAAAACAATGCCCAGACAATCAGATATTGATTATATCAATATTTTGCAAAGCAAAGATCACTTCACTCCTAATAGGAACAGCCCCATTATTCTCTTTTTTTTCCCCCCTTCCTCTTTTCGAAGAACTTTTGATACTCTTGATTTTTACCACCCGGAAAAACGGGTGAAAGAGCTCATCTTAATTTCCTTTTTTTTTATTTTTGGAGGAGGAGGGGAGGCAAATCTCCATCTCCAAATCTGCAGCCCAGTCGGGACTTCAAATGCTTCACTTATCTGCTATTGTAAACTCGGGGCTGTGGAGTAATACTCACCAGACAAGTCATAAATCATGAGCAGAGACAGGTGCAATAAATACCGGTGTCAGAAAGTTACAAAGTAAAATTATATTGTTTTGACAAGATGTCCAGATGCGTTGACAACGGAGCGAGTAAATGGGCTCGCTCTGAGCGGCTCTGTTAGTGCAGGGGAGGGAGGGAAAACCCAAAAAAGACCCAAGAAAAATAACCCAAAAGCTTAAAGGCTTATCAGGGGAACGATGTAACTACTGCAAAACACCTTGGAGTACATTCATTTTCTGGGGGAGTCTTCCTCTTCTTTTCTCAGTGTTCAGTTGAGGGCATCTCTGGGAAAAAAACAAAAATTAAAAAAAAAAAAAAAACAAACAAAACAAAACAAAAAAAAAAAAAAAAAAAAAAAAAAAAAAACAACAAAAAAAAACCAAACAAAAAAAACAAACAAAAAAACCCACCAAAATCCCCCCCCCAAAAAAAAACAACCCAAAAAACCCCAAAAAACAAAACAAACAAACAAAAAAAAACCACAAAAAAAAACCACCAAAACCCCCCCTCAAAAAAGAACAAAAAACCAACCAAAACAAAACAAAAAACCAAAACCAAACCAAACCAAAAAAACCACACACACAC
Organism: Ammospiza caudacuta; assembly: GCF_027887145.1. Lineage (NCBI taxonomy): Eukaryota > Metazoa > Chordata > Aves > Passeriformes > Passerellidae > Ammospiza > Ammospiza caudacuta. The sequence goes on from NC_080611.1 coordinate 11,234,774, forward strand.
AAAAAAAGCCCAAGCATTTTTTGAGGTTTTTTTTTTGCAGATTCAGGGTGAATGGTGATTGACAAAGCATAATTTTCTTTTTTTGCACTGCATCATGTCCACTTAGAAAGTGCCTGGTTGGGTTTTCCTGCGCTTGCAGCAGCATTTGAGCAGCTTTGATGAATTCAATGTTCCTGCCCCTCCTCACACAAAGTTTTCATATAAAAAATCTGGGACAGGAGCCCCAATTCAGCTCTTCCTCCTCAGCTCTGACGTGTGCACAAGAATCTTTCTGAACAGATTTAAATTTTATGTTAATCTGGGGCTCCTGTGATTCTCTGAATTAGGCCAGAAGGTTCAGCAATTTCCACCTGCAAATTTTGAGCAATTTGTCCAAGATCAGAGAGAGGTTAAGACAGAAAGAACAACTTTCAACCCAACGAACTTCCCCAGCCATGAGCCCACCCCTAATTCCTTGTTTGTACACAATCCTTCAAGATTCTGGATTTTTAAGTAATTTTTATTTACTTCCATGAATTTTGTTTAACTTTTTTGTGATGTTTCCAGCAGAATAAACTTGCTGAATTCTAGGTTTGGGAATTAACCTCAGACCATGCCTGATTTTTTTTTTAAATATATTTTTTCCCCCTAATTTTTAATTTTTTTTTTTTCTGCCTGTATTTTAAATCCTCATGAGGAGAATTGTGTTTGGGGAAGGGATGAGCATTGAAAGCCTTCTCTGTAGTGTGATAATGAGCGGAAATAACGCAGGGATCCCTCATTAAATGAGATTAGAATGTGTTGTGTCACTGAAATTTGGTGCATTAAACCAAGGGAATCATGGAATGCTTTGGGCTGGAAAGGAGCTTAAAACTCATTTTCCCACCTCCTGCCATGGGCAGGGACAACTTCTACTATTCCAGGATTCTCCAAACTGGTCTTAGACCCTTAGGGATTTTTGTACCAGATTTTTGCAATCTTTGCTCCATTGCCATGCCTTCCCAATTTTCCAAATTTAGCCATTTTCCCCCACAAACTAACACCAGAATCTTAACATGGAATGAAAAAAATGGGTATTTGTGCCCGGGTGAAGCTTTGGCAATGTTTAGGAGAAAGCTGGAGGATGCTTTTGGCTCCCAGACGAGGCTGTTGCGTGGATGCTGTTGGATTTGGAGCTTTGGGCTGCCCGGCCAGGCATCAGCACCCTGTAAAAAAACCCAATATGTTTCTGTTGAAAGGAATGTGCTACCATAAATGAAGGCACTTGGAGGTCAAAGGTCAGCAGGAGTAATTAGCCCGGGCCATTAAAGGAAGAATAAAAATCATGTTTTACAAGCTGATGGAAAAGAAAGTTGAAAATACGCCTCGGAGAGTAAAAAAAAAAAAAAAAAATAAAACCAACTAAAATGCAGCAGCACATGGTGGGGTGGGTGTTGTTCATGTGCAGTTGGGACATGCTCACATTTATTTTCTTTATGAAAATCTGCTCCTGGCCCACTCTGAACGCGTGTTCTGCTGCAAATTTGGGGGAAAAGTCAATTCTCCTGCGCTGTGTATAATGTTTTAAAAGCTACCTTTAAATTGCTCGAGCCTTTTTATCATCCCCATTATCTCCTTCCTCCATCTAAAAACCTGCTTGACGTTGGAAAAATACACAGAGTTTGACAGCCAGGCCGGAGTGAAACTCAAAGACGTCCTTGGAAATTGCTGGCCATTTCCCAGCAGCTCTGGGGAGAGCACAAACAGCCCCAGCCCAGGAGCCTGATGGATGAGTGACCCATTAAAGAGCCCCCCGGGGCTCTGCCATTGCCCATTTTGCTTAAATGAAATAAAAAAATATTCAAGGCAATGCTAAAGTTGCTAAATTGAGTGAAATGGGGAAAGATTTTTAGCACAAATTGGAGAAAAATCGAGATGGAGGTGATGCTTCAGTTCCACATTGACCAGTGGTTCTTAGGAACTGTACAGAAGAATTTAAACACGGAAAGTAGAATTAGTTTTTATTTAGATGGTTTTTTTTTCCTTAGGCATTGTGGTTGTCCCATCCCTGGAAGTGTCCCAGGCCAGGCTGGGTGGGTTTGGAGCATCCTGAGATAGTGGAAGGTGTCCCTGACCATGGTAGGGGATGGGATGAGTTTTAAGGTCCTTTCCAACCCAAACCTGTGGTTCTCTGATCTCAGTAATTAAGGCAATTACTGATACCAGTAATTAAGGAAATTCCAAGAGGCTAATCAGTAATTAAGGAAATTCCAAGAGGTTTTTCAGGACATTCCCTGTGTCAGGCTTGTCAGGGATGTCCAAAGTAGTTTTGCTCCAAAGGATTCCAAGCACTGGGAATTCACCAGTGACATCCTGGAAACCTCAGTAAAGAATTAAAAAATCTTTGAATTCCCCAAGTTCACCAGTGACATCCTGGAAACCTCATTAACGAATTAAAAAATCTTTGAATTCCCCAAGTGTTGTCACAAAAGACTCTGAACTGAAATAGTTACAATCAGAAAATAGTTAAAACAAACAAAAAAAAAATAGTTAAAACAAAAAAATAGCTAAAACCAAAAAAATAATAATAACCAAAAATCCCCTACAAGTTATCTCCAGCCATTTCAGGAACCAAACTTCAAACAATTTGCTTTTCACCCACTTCCTCCTCACCCCATCCCAAATCAGTGAATGCCCACGAGCTCCCTGTGGCTGATGCTGGACGTGGAGAGGGGCTGCCTGTGATAACACCTCGTGCTAATCAGCTCTGAGATGGTTTCCAGCCCTTCCTGAGCCCCCACCGCTGCAGAGGAGCCCTGTCAGCAGCAATTACCCTCTTCTTGCAGAAAAAAAGGGACCTGTTTAAATTATTTGTCTGTCTGGTGTTCCCAGATCCTCCTTCAGAGTGGAAAATGCCGTTCCATGGCCCACGGGGATGTGGCACTGCTGGAGCATCATCTGAGCCGTGGCTCTGTGGCACAGAGGCCTTGGTGCACCAGGGGCGGGAGGTGGGATGGCAAAATTCATCTGTGGGCTCGGGATGGAGCAGCAGGGATTGGGGAATAATAAACTCGGGAGCTGCTTTGCCCTTTAGTGCAGATGGTGCTGCTAAACGCCTCTTCCATGTGTTCAGAATGAGAGTACAAGTGCAGATTTTGATAAAATGCTGTTTTCAGCATGTTCTGATGAAATTTCTCTGTCTTTAGAGGTACAGATTTTGATACCATGCTGGTTCCAACATTTTCTGCTGAAATGTCTGGTTTAGAAGTGCAGATTTTTGGTAAAGTGCTGGTTTCAACATTTTCTGGTGAAATCTCTCTGCCTTGGACTGTCCCAGTTTCACACCAGGACTGGTTTCCCTTCACACCAGGGATTGCTCCATGATCAGACATTTCCAGAGCTGTGTCTCCACTCTGAGCTGCTCCATCCTGCATTCTTAGTTTTGGTTTTAAAAGAGCGAAACCCCTTTTTTTGCCTCTTTTTTCCCCACTTTTACCTCCAGTGCATTCAATGACCCCACATCCCCACCTCACCTCCAGCACCCCTTTCTTTCCTGGGGGTGCTCCCAAACCCCTCCAGATCCCACAAATCCCTCGGAAGCTGCATCCCCAAGCCCGCAATTCCCCACAGGACACTTAGACATTTGCTTTTAATCTGGGCCCCGAGTTTGTAATGAATTCTGTAAACATAATCACGGGGCCTTTCCTAGAGGGAAGCGCTCCCAAATCCCAGCCATTTTTGCTGACACTTTTGACTCTGGGCTTGATCTTTGCCCAGGTTGCCAAATAAAAAGGGCAGAGGGCAGAGTTCAAAAGCGGCCGTTTACCCCTCGGATTATTGAAAATCAAAACCCGGCGGAAACGCTCTGGAGGAATTGGAGGAAACTCCTGCCCCCCCTGCTCCCCCAGGAAGGATGTCATTATATTGTTTTCTAAGGTTAGGTCTGTTTATAGAAATAAACACTTGAGTGAAAACAGGCATGAAATGCTAGAAAGGCAGAAATGCGCGGGGGCTGCTCCAGCGCCACAAGCGCGGCTCGGGATGAGCATTATTCCAAGTTCAAGCCTCTCTTCTCCACCAAAATCTCTTTTTTTACATTTAATTTATTAATTATTTACCTGGGCACTGATGGAGATATCCATGTGTGTCTTTGGGGATGCTTAATATCGATCATTTTATATTTTAACTGATTTCTCTCTGTTACCTCAAGGCCTTGCACAACCCAACACAACAATAAGATGATTCCCATCTCCTCTTTTCAGACGTAATTATTAATTGCAGATTTTAATCACCAGATATCAGCAATTAGTGTAATCAGCTCCCATTTAAGGCAGCTGAAGTGAAGCTTTCCAAATGACAACTATCCCAAGATTGTTCAAAAAGATGAATTTATGCTCCCAAACCTCAATTCCCTACTTAGTTTGTGTTCCAAGTTTCTCCAAACACACTTTTTATGTCTTCACCTGTGACAGGGAAGAGCTGGAAGATCCTGGTATGGATTTAATTTCTTATCTTCACATTTCCAATTTATTTTTTTTCACTGTATTTTTCCCCTCACTCCCACGTGTCCCAGCTCCATTCACTTGCTGTTCATTGACCAACGCAGAGCTTATTTTTAGCAATTTTAAAAATTTAATGATTTTCCAACTACTTCCTGGGTTTTTTCCCCTTTCTCTTCCTTCCTTTCCTTGTTCTTATCTTCACATCTCCAATTTATTTTTTCTCACTGCATTTTCCTCTCACTCCCACATGTCCCATTTCCATTCACTTGCCATTCATTGACCAACACAGAGCTTATTTTTTGCAATTTTAAAATTAATTTGATTTTTCCAACAACTTCCTGATTTTTTTCCCCTTCTTCTTCCTTCCTTTCCCTGTTTTTTCCCATCTGTGATGTGCAGCCACCACTTTGGATTTCTGGCACTTCCCACCCCATTTCCGCAGTGCTCCACTCTCCTCACGCTCATGTTTTTAGCTCTGGCTGTTGTTCCCACCTCTCTTTCTGCCCATATTAAGAAGCAGGAATAGATTGAATAATTCTAAGTGGACAATCAACCAAAAAAAAAAAAAGCCCCAAACCCCTGGCATTACGTAGAAACAGGAGCACATGGGGGAGTCCATAAATCATTCTTCCTGCCACATCTGTTTTTATTTTGAAGTTTATCAGCGCGCTCGGTCGCAACGGGGATTTTGGGGGATAGGGGAAGGAGGAGGAGGGCCCCGCCGCAATATTAATCTCCCCAAGTGCCTTCCAGAACATCAGAGAACGGGGGGAAAGAAAGGCTTTTAGCTGGTTTCTGCTTTTCCTTCCTTGAGGCCGCAGATAAAGCTTGGCTGCCCACGGCGCGCGGGGCTGAAAAGGGCAATTCATGGATCCCGTTATCAGTGCTCCGCTGGGAGAGCCCTCGCGGGGACCTGGCGCGGGTGGCAGATAAGACAAGCCCCAAACTGATACCTGCCCAGACAAAAACGGGCTGTGCCCCTCCTCTGCCCCACGGGGAGTGTGTGTGGGCATCTTGAGTGAGATACCGTGTGTGTCTTTGGGGATGCTTAAGATCGATTATTTTGTACTTCAACAGATTTCTCTCTGTTACCTCAAGGCCTTGCACAATCCACCACAACACTAAGTTCCCATGTCCTTTTTGCAGAGCTAATTATTCAGTTAATTGAATAATTATTCAATTATTTTAATGACCAGATATCAGTGAAAAGGGGTGAAAGTGGAGATTCTTGGATCCCGTTATCAGTGCTCTGCTGGGAGAGCCCTCATGGGGACCTGGGGCAGATAAGACAAGCCCCAAACTGATCCTGCCCAGACAAAAATGAGTTGTGCCCCTCCTCTGCCCCACGGGGAGTGTGTGTGGGCATCTTGAGAGAGATACCGTGTGTGTCTTTGGGGATGTTTATATCGATTGCTTTACATTTCAAATGATTTCTCTCTGTTACCTCAAGGCCTTGCACAATCCACCACAACACTAAGTTCCCATGTCCTTTTTGCAGAGCTAATTATTCAGTTAATTGAATAATTATTCAATTATTTTAATGACCAGATATCAGTGAAAAGGGGTGAAAGTGGAGATTCTTGGATCCCGTTATCAGCGCTCTGCTGGGAGAGCCCTCATGGGGACCTGGGGCAGATAAGACAAGTCCCAAACTGATCCTGCCCAGACAAAAATGAGTTGTGCCCCTCTCTGCCCCACGGGGAGTGTGTGTGGGCATCTCAAGAGACACTGGCAGTGATAATTGATCTGTTGGAGGAGAGAGGGAAGGGGGCACGGATAGCTGGAGCCTTTCCCAGAGCTTGGAGTGACCGCAAGAAGATCCTGCAATGGATCTCATTTCTTATCTTCACATCTCAAATTTTTTTTTCACTGCATTTTCCCCCTCATTCCCACATGTCCCAGTTCCATTCACTTTCCATTCATTGACCAACACGGAGTTTATTTTTTGCAATTTTTTAATTTCATTGATTTTCCAACAACTTCCTGATCCCTCCCCTCTGGTACAGCTGAGGTTTGCTTGACATCTTCTTCCATCCTGCTCTGAGGCTGACAACTCATGCCAGGTTTGGGTTTCCAGGATCTCCACAGGGATTTGTGAGGATCAGTCCAAGCATGAATTGCCTTCCTTCTTTTCTCATTTTTGAGGTGTCCCGTGTCTCACAGCAGAAATGTTTGTAAACCAGTCTCAAAAGAAATGGCACCAGAATGTTCTTTTCCACATGAAATCCTCAGTTTTGGAAGTGCATTTCAAACACTTGGGAGTTCTGGTAAATTTGAGTGTCTCCCTGCAAAATACCGGAGTAATGAAGGAATAAAACAAAAGAAAGAACTTGAATTAAAAAAAAAAACAAACAAACAAAAATTGCACTGAAAAGAAAAGAATGATGGGATTTTCTTTTCTTCAAAGTTTTTTAAATGCATCTCAGCTGCTACATCCCTGAGTCAGAAAAAAGTATAATCTGACAAATAATTATTTTTTATTTTCATCACATATTAAAAATTTTCTCTGTTTTTTTCCTGTGAGGGTGGTGAGGCCCTGGCTGAGGTTGCCCATTTTTAGGCACCCTGACAACAAAATGTCATCTCTGAAGCTTCCCTGTGCTATTAAAGTTTGAATCCTTCCCAAAGTGATCTCAGTCAATACTTTTATTATCTTGTTGCCACAATATTTCCCTTTTCTCCCATAAACATCCAGTTATTTTAATTCCAGACTAAAGCTCAGTTTTGAGCCTGTTCTCCATCTCAAGTAGGTCCAATCCTAAAACCCATTTATTTCTCCCATCATTTTGGGACAGGAGAAATCCCTCATTTCCATCTTTGGTTGGGAAGATGGGGATGTTTGGATGATTTAAATCCCCACCTGATGAGCCCAAACTGGTGTCCAGGGCTGGGCTGCCCTCACAACAGGGGTCTGTGATGTGTTGGGAGTGTCATATTTAGTAATACTGCGACTTTTATTCCCCTCAGGGTGTCAAACAGGATTAGAGGCATTGGAGTGACCTAAAAACAGAGGCCAGAAAAAAAAAAATAAGGGAATAAAAAGCAGTTTTATTTATTGAAGGGCCTTCAGGTACATTTTGGGTAGATGAAGCCCACCCAAAATGGACAAAGGGTGCAAAGACAACCAAAGTTTGAATAAAATTGTGTTCAAGTGGAATAGAATATTATATTCTGCTTCAAGTCTGTGACTAAATGAACAAAAATGAAGCATGAAAGCTTTTATTAAAAAATTGACACCAAAATAAATCCAACACCGAGCTGGAATCCCTGTACAGGCATCAGAACTGTGGCTATTTTCCCCCCAATTAATTTGTCCAACGTCCATGTGCTCTCCTTCTCCTCTCCAGCTGCCTTTTGTGCAGCAAATCCCTGCAATCCCCTTTCCAAAGTGCTGTTTACACAGCCCATGTTGACTTAGCACTTGAATTGCTCGTCTCATTTCCCTGATTCATGGGCCAGGAGGATGCTGCTCTCTTGATTTGTGGCCCAATTGATATTTTGCTTGCCCTGGGGCTACCTCGACTGCTGGGGCCTGCTTTCCATGGAGTGATTAGTCCTGACAGCTGCAGCACACAATTACCTTGCCAGGCTCCCCCGAAATGCTTGGGTTGCACCAGTCCTTCCCCAAGGAAATCCTGGGTGTGGGGCTGGAGAGCTGAGCTCCAAAAGATGGGCTGGGAGATGTGGGCAAAGGCAGGAAATGAAAGTTAAACCAGGCAGAGATATGCTTTAATCAAACCTCCTGCACTAATTCTATTTATTATTGCTTTGATTCTATTTATTCTTAATTTATTTCTCTTTATTATCAATTTTTTTTCAGAATTCCACTCAATAACGAAAATCCATTCCCCAAAATTATTCCCTTCGGTTGTATCAGCACAAAATTCCTTCGGCACTTGTTTACACTCACCAACTCTTGTTTCTTCCCATTAATTCCCTAACTTTCAGAGGAGTTCCATCATTTCACTTTCCTCCTGTCAATCAGACTTTTCTTTCAGCTGCTTTAAATAATCAGCTGCCTCCAGCTCCCAGACTCAGTGGTTTGGTTGGTTGGGGTTGGTTTTTTTTTAATAGATAACATTAACAAAGCTCTCCTGAGGAGCTGTTTACTGGAAACAGAGCAAATATCATGTTCCTTATGCAGCCTACAAATGGCTAAAATAAAAATAAACAGAATTTCCTTGGGCAGGATGCTGGAGAGGGGATTGATTCCATAATGAAAACATCCCAACAGGTTCCTTGCATGTCAAGAAGTTGCTTTTAAAGGAGAAAATGGTGTTCAAAGTCTGAGCTGTCTGCATAAGTTAATAATCACCCACTGACCATTTAGGAAAATCACAAACTCCGTGGATTTTCAGAATTCCCAACCATTCTCAAGAGAGAATAAAAGTTACTCTGAATGGGATCAAGTCGATTTCTTTAGGAAGGGGCTGCTGGTTTTACCTGTGATAGGGGATGATGGGGAATTATGGGGTCAGGATAAGTAAACTGGAACAGGGAGTCTCCAGGTCCCCAAAACTGACACATGGCATGAACTGGAATTTCCAGATCCTCCCAAATTCCCCATTTTAATGTCATTCCTAAAATTTATTTTAGGCAAAACACTCAGACAGAAGGTTTTGCCTCCATAATCCACTGAAGCTTCAGGAGATGCAGATGAGTGTGTAGAAGAGCAGAATATCTATTTTAATTCTTTTTTGTGCAGCTAAATCCATAAAGATCCGTCCTTTAACCCCCATTTTTCCCACATAGGCTGGCAAGAGCTCTTGGAGCAGCAGTAGGAGGAGAGGGAGCTTTAGGGGGGGGCCTAGAGGCAAATCTCTTAATTAACTGTTACCAAAACCCCTGAGCCATATGGCCACCATAAAAAGGGGATTTTAATACACTGCTCCATTTTATGTCATCAGTTGCAGGCCGTGGATTCACTCTCACCCCCAGTAAGTCAGGACTGCAGAGAAGAAAAGCTCTGAAGTGAAAACACGGCCCATCTGTTGGCGATAGGGGCGAGCCGCGTATTCTCCCCATACATTTCTACATTTCCTGCATTGCATACGATTTCAAATATTTGCTCTTGGAACTGCAAGGTGTCCTACTGTCATAACAGTCAAGTTATTCATTAAGCTGTCAGCACCTCGGCGCATTGCTCCCACGCGGGGTCCAGCTCTGATTTTTCCATTCCCCCTCGGAGCACCCCCTCACTCATCGCCGCGCGCGGTTCCCCTCAGAACGGGCGCAACTGAGATCCTCATGTCAACAGATGTAAACCAAAGCCCTACCTTTTCCACCGCCACGCTCCCAGCCCCCCGATTTCCGAGGGCACTAATGGATTTCGAGGGCCAGCTCCAGTTTTGCCAGGGTTTCGCTGCTATCGATGTGATGCAGTTCTTGGCACGCACTTCTGAGCCCGCGGCCGTGGAGTCTTAAAAGCTGAGAAGTGGAGCAAAACAAGGATCAACCGAAAGGAACCCCGTGATTGATTCCCAGCGCCGGTGCTTGGGAGTGAAGCTGAGCAGATGGTTTGCAACAGCAAAGCCGAGGCACCAAACTCGCAGGGCTTTGCCTAAAATTGGGCTTTTGTGCTAGGCCTGACCCACCTCCAGCACACGCGGAGTTTGTGTTTGTTGCCACTCCGGTGGAATAAATAAAGCAGGTCTGCTGAGGGTGACTTCATGCTGCTTGGTTTCTGAATTCAGCTCTTTTTGTGTGTTTTTCAGGAGCCTGAAATGGAAAGCTGCCTTGTCACTAAGACAAAACATCATACCTGGCTTTATTTGTGTAAGTTGGGATGATTGGGGATGACTGCACGCTGAGGAGAAAGCAGCTGATAGGTGACTTGTTTCTCTAATCTTGGTTTAGGTAGAAAGTTCAAATTCACAGAATTTTACTGATTTTTTAAGGTACTTTTGACCCATCCTGTCCCTGCCCTCAGAGCAGGGATGTCACTGACTGTGGGAAAGGACAATCCAGGTGTCCCCAGCACAGCAGAAAAGGGAAGGGGCTGGACCGTTCACCCTGGGTAAGAGCAAAAATGCTACACCCAAAAGCTGTGTCTGTAGCTAGACTCTCCCTTAGCTGGGCTGTTTGAATGATTTCTGTTTCTTCCCCTGAATTTTGCTCATTTTTCCCCCAGTTTTTGCCTTTTTCCCCTGCTGGGGTCAGACTGATGAGGCACAGAGGGATGGACAAGCCACACACACCCAAATAATGTCACCCTTTGATTGTCATTGCTCTGGGGTTTAACTCTGGCCTGCCTTGCTACACCTCAAGGCCCTGCAGCTGGACCAGATTGCTGCTTTAGCTCCCTTCCCACTGAAATATTTTTTTCCACAATGCAGAATTAAGATAAATTCTGTGTTCCATCTGCATCTAGCCACGGCGATTGGCCACTTTGAGGGACACAGCTGCAAGCAGGGGCTGCTTTACCACAGCCAGGGTGGCTCTCAAGGCATCAAGTGTCCCTCCAGCCCCTGTTCCAACATCTTTCCTTTCCTTTTTCCTTTCCTTTTTCCTTTCCTTTTCCCTTTCCTTTTTCCTTTACTTTCCTTTTTCCTTTCCTTTTTCCTTTCCTTTTCCCTTTCCTTTTTCCTTTCCTTTTTCCTTTCCTTTCCTTTCCTTTCCTTTCCTTTCCTTTCCTTTCCTTTCCTTTCCTTTCCTTTCCTTTCCTTTCCTTTCCTTTCCTTTCCTTTCCTTTCCTTTCCTTTCCCTTTCCCTTTCCCTTTCCCTTTCCCTTTCCCTTTCCCTTTCCCTTTCCCTTTCCCTTTCCCTTTCCCTTTCCCTTTCCCTTTCCCTTTCCCTTTCCCTTTCATTGAAGTTTCCTTTTCCTTGAGATTTCCTTTCCTGAACTTCCCTGGATTTGTCTTCCCATCCCATCCCCGCTGAGTTCCCAGCCGTGCCCGGCAGGTGGCACCATGGAACCGCTCACCTTTTTTCTGCATAAAAAACCAAGTTTTCGCTCAATTTGGAACGATTTTCATCGATTTGAGGGAAGAAGGGAGCGAAGCAGGCTCCGGGCGGCCGGGAGTGGCGTCTTTAGGGAAGGGGAGAGGGTAAGGGGGGTATCCACGCTGCTGGGCATTGCTCTGTCCCAAAACAGCTCAGACACTGATTTTAGAAAAGGCTGTGCCTGTATTTCACCATCGCGAGGATGGCACTGTGACCTGAGACCCCTGAGGGACAGGGACAAGTTTGGTGTTGGCGGTGGTGACACAGCTCCTCTGGCTGCAGCCGTGTCCTCATCGTGGGTAGCAGGGATGGATCCCGAATATCCTGCCCCAGTCTCACCCTGTTAAGGGCCGGCAGCTTCTCTGGAACAGCTGGACTGGCAGTTCCCAGGTTCCATGGGGAATTCTGTGCATCCCGTGTGTTCTGTGCTGAAAACACCACAGGGTTTTTGGAATGAGATGATCTCTAAGGTCCCTTCCAACCCAAACCATTCCACAACTCCATGAATTTAAGCTACTCTCCTCAGGAAGAGTTGAATGAACTGTGGAGATACAGCAAAAAATGCCTGTGCCTTCTTGGATTGACCAAAAACATGGAGACCAGGGATGCTCACAGGACAGTGGGGCAGATGAGGCTAATTCAAGGATCACCTTTTCTGTATTATAGGTAAAAATAGGAATTTCTATTCAATAACTGTCCCATCACAACTGAAATTTAGGTTCTTCTCAGCTTCGTGAGTCTTTCATGCCAAGGAGGAGGATAAGGCTGGATAATATAAAGGAAAAGGTTGGTGCAGCATGGGGGGTGGAATCAGAGATTTGGATATGGTGGGAGAAGGTGTTTCAGAATAGGAAAAGATGTTTCAGAATGGGAAAAGATGTTATAGAATGGCAGAAGGTGTTTCAGAGTGGGTAAAGGTGTTTCAGAACACCAGAAGGTGTTCCAGAATGGAAGTAGATGCTTCAGAATGGCAAAAGGTGTTTCAGAAAGGTGTTTCTCCCTCCCTGAGGCCTGTACCCATCTCTCAGGAGGGAGTGGATGTGCTGTCCATGCTGGGAGGAGGAGGAGGATGATGTGGAAGGCTGTGTCTGCACCTGGGGCTGTTTCACTCTCAGCACCCATTCCTGGAGCAACAACCCCTTTCACTCAGCACCAATCTGCTTTAAAGCCAGGCCTAAATAAATCGGGGCTGTTATATCTTTCTCCATAGCCAGGCAGATTTCTTTTTCCCCTCAATGTTCTCCCCGGGCCTGTTTTTATTTCTTTCATCGCCATCCAGCGCCGGCTCCCGCCGCTCTCGGTGCTCAGCCCTGCTCAGGTTGGAGGGAGCAGGGCATGTTTGCTCTGACAGGAACTCTCAGCTGGCTCGTTAGAGCCTTCAGCAGGTGGGGCAGCCCCGAGCAGCCCATCCATCTAAACACAGACGTTATTAGGGCTGACCTCGCCTTGCAGCCCCCCCGGCCCCACCTTCTGTGGGGTTTAATAAATGGATCCCAGCGTTGCAGGGAGCAGCCCCACGCTGGGCAGGCAGATAAGAGCAATGTCATGTTAAACATTCCACGGGAGCCTGGCAAGTGGCGCTTTGGGTGGAAGCAAATCCTGGGAAAAAATGGCTGATTTATTAATCCTGGCCGAGCGCTCGTAGCGGAGCAGTTCTGGGGAGAATCAGGTTTAAAAGCTGGAGCTTGAATAATCATTTTCTAATTTTAGCTTCACCAGAATGTCCTGCTCAGTGCTGTGCCACTGGGTCGGGTTTGTGGCGTGTGTGGATCATTGTCCTCACCCATTAAAAGGAGAAAAGATCAGATCTTGTGATCTTGTGACAATGCCTTTGTTTTCTCTGGACAAAATTAATCCCCAGGGTAGGAAAGAGTCAGCAGCTCTCCAGAAATAAAGAGCAATCTTTTTCATAATTCCCATCTCCCTTTTGTTTTGGGGTGGTTGGAACGTCTCTGATGTTTGGAAATGTTGAAATGGGCGTGAAGCGAGGGGAGGTTTCCCAGTTTGTGCAGAGGTTGTTTTACAGCTCAGTCTGTTCTGCTCCTGAGCACCAAGGCAGTAAATGCACCAAACTGAAACAGGAGGGACTCCACTATCCAGGGTGAAAAATAATCTCTGTTTTTCCTAACATTTTCAAGTTTATTTCATTTTTAAGCACTGTGACAAGAAAAATGGGTTTTGATTATGTTTTATCTCTCTGACTGGATCCAAGGCTGACCTAAAATGAGACATTTTGGACAAAAGTTCTAGGCAATAATATTGGCTCAGGCAATCACACATTATTGAGTCATTAGGACTGATAATGGTAAGAGCAAAGACTTTAATTTTCTTCTCTGCCACTGGAATCAGCACAGAGCCTTCTCTCCATACAGAAACTTCTCAGATTCAATTAAAAACCATTAAAAACCCCAGAAACTTTGTCCCACTGAGCTCTGTTCCAACCCCATTGTTCTGACGTGATCATTCGGGGTGACTCACCGAGAACTGGAAGCCACCAGGAACAATCTCCCAGCCAGAGCTGGAAAATCTCTGAGATAACTCCGAGACGCTTGAGGAAAACGTGGTCCCGTTTCTTGGAAGTGTCTGATTGCACAAATCCGTGGTGGGATTAGTAAGAGGTGGCGCTTTAGGCTGGATTTGTTCTGTCTGAGCCCAGAGCAGAGGTTGGGGGTGAGGCTGGCAGGGAATGAATTGTGTGAGAGTGAATTTTAATTGCCCATCTCAGCCTCAAACAAATTCTGGGCTCATTATCTGCTCCAGTACAAACCTGCTCCTTATCATCTCACTGGGGCTCACAGTCCATCACAAAAAGGAGGGATTTTCCTGCATTTTGGGCCATTTTTGCTGCTTCTTCTCCCTTGGAGGGTAAAGCCAAACTTCCCAACCTGAGATTTCTCCTCTGAGCAGAACAAGAAATATTAAACAGCTCCAAGCTGCCACCAAACAGAGGGGGTTTCTTATCAACCAACAAGTAAAATCACAACGTTTTCCACGGTTTGCTTTCCTTTCCAGTTCTTTATCTGAGCTCCACACGTGGTAAAAGCGAAGCAGCACCGTAAATTCCAGGAGCAGCAGCAGCAGCAGGGCTGAGCCAGCAGCTCTCAGCTCTGTTGCTCTTTGCCTTTCAACAGCTCCATTCCTCCTCTGGGCTGCACTCACACAGACACAGGCCAGGTCCAGGTTTAGGAAAACAGCAGGAAAACGCAGTGGCAGGGGCTCAGACAGGGTCCTGTTGTCTGCAGGGAGAGCAGAGCACCCATCCCTCCACCTGTGGGGTGGATAACCCACCCTGCCCCACAAAGGGAGCCCTTGTGGTCGTGAGCAGAGCTGGATTTCCTTCAGGCTGTCTGCAAATGCAGCCCTGAATAGATGGATGGAGCAGGGGACAGACACGGGAGCACCAACACTGCAGACAATGCTTCTAGAACTTCCACAGGAAGGAGTGGAGCTGCGTGAAAATGGTCTGGTCAAAGTAATTTTGCTGAAAAACGTGAAGTTTAGAGATTTTTCTTGATTATACTCACCTAGACTTTGATTAATTAATCATTGGCTTGCTCAGAAAACTTAGGTTTGATATTTGACAGTTGAACGCTTTGATGTGACCTGTGCTTCCCAAAGCTTCTCGGAATTCTCCTTAAAACACACGATGATGCTGAGCATTGTGTTATGCCCAAAAAGGACCTTTTTCTGTATCGATTTGCATCCAAATATTTCGGTAATGAGCCCATGCTGAAGGTCTGTGCTTGGCTTGGCAGGGAAGGGAAAATCCAGTTACTTATGGCTCTGCTGAGCAGCGCTAATTACAGCCTGTGCTGGTGGGGTGTGCACATGTGAGTCATGTATGGATCACCCCTTTTCCTTTGGAAGGAGCACAGGAGGAATTTTAACTGCAGGGATGAACAGAGAAGGACCCAGAGTTAATGGTTCACCGAGGAATAAATAGTTCCTCTTCTTGACACTCGCCCGCCCAGCGCCAGACCTCAGCTGGGCTAAACCAGTAAATCATTAACTTTAATAGGGATTTGCCAGTTTACACCTCGGCAGGATCTGGCTCCCATATTTCAACAACAATTCTGCTCAGACAGAGCCAGCACATCAGGCACGGGGGGCCTGGCCACGGGGCAGCACGGCCACACAGCTGCTGCCCCACTTGGGACGCTGCAAACACACGGCCCAGGCAGCCCAAATGCGACTTTCCAATCATATATCAGCCCCTCGGAGAAGCAGGCTGTTGTGCCCACAGAGCTACTGTATTTTTGTAATGAATCAGACAGGAATAGTGCTTAAACTGCTTACCACTGCTTTAATTTACAGCCTGTGGTAATATAGTGACAGTAATGTTGTCATCGTTTGCTCTCTTCCTCTGTGGCATCAAGCCCAGGCTTCCACGTTCTCATTTTTGGGATGGTTTCAAGCTCAGTCTTACCCCCACCCACTCAAGCTCCCCCCCCTTCTGATGAAATGAGATGTTCTTTAAAATTAAATAAATAAAGGACGCCTCGCTTGATAGCTCCAGGATCTGCTGGGTTTTCTCTTCTGCCTTTAACGTGCTTTTCACCCAGGGAACAGAATGAAAATGCATTTTCTCTGGTAGGAACTGGCATGTTCGAGGTGGTGTCAGAATTCAGGAACATGACAAGCAAAATACAGCTGGACTGGAGGCCTCCACCACACATGGAGGAGGAAATATTGCATTCCCATGCTGTTTTCATGCATGCGAGCGAGCAGCCACATTACAAACCCTGAAAAACATCGTGAGAGCACTTGACATTTCCCAGATGGGCGGCTTGGTTGAGACTCCCCCATCTGCCTCCACTTTCTCCCTGGGAGTTTAACCCCTTGGAGCTCCTGCAGGGAGGCTCCAGGTCCTTGTCCTCGTCTCTGGAAGCCCCATGGGGTGGTGGTGGAGGGCAGGTGACACCCAAGTCTCGGTGGGAAATGTGGTCGAGGATGTGCTGGTGGTTCTCTGTCTTCGTTTTATGGAGAGCCAAGTTCTGCACACACCTCACTCGGGGCTGGTTTGGGACCAAAATCAGCAGCTGCTCTTCAGCTGCATCGTTTAAAATCCTGACAACATCATGGCCTTGCTGGCTTTAAACTCTTCTCTGAGACCTCTCAAGTGTAAATTCAATGTTTATTCCAATAATTCCATGAAAATCTCAAGCTTAAACTCAACATTTATCCCAATAATTCCACGAAAATCTCTGAACTCATTTTACCTGCAGAACAAAGCAGTTGGGGAACAAACCCAGCTGGATTTTTTGGGGGGCATTTCAGGCGCAAATCTACTTAGGGTGTGACCAGTGTGGAACACCGTGCTGGAGGTTTCATCCTTGGTGGAGCTCTTACAGCCCTGAAAGACATTATTCAAAATTATCTACTTGCTGATTACTCCTTGATTTTGTCATAATCCTTCCTTAATTACTACAGCTTGTAGGCCTGCTGGCAGTTTTTTAAGTAGGATAATTTTTTAAGGCAGACAGCTCTAAGACAGATATTAAGACAATATTAAGGCTGACAATATTTTAACACTGGCAATTTTTTAAGACTGACAAATTTTAAAGACTGAGGGTTTTTAAGACTGACAAACTTTTAAGATTGGCAGATTTTTAAGGCTGGCAGTTTTGTAAGGCTGGCAGTTTTTTTAAGATAGACACAATTTTGCTCACTATGAACTGTCTGAGAAAACAGCCTTTATTTCTCAGTGCCAGGCTGGTTTTTATTCAGCAGGTCACCGAACCCAAGAGCACAAAAGCAAGTCCCTTTAAAACCAGAGCCAAACGCTTTCTCAGGAGTCTCCCACTGTTCAACCACGGAACAATGTCTGGCCCAGAGGCTCAGATGCCAAGGCCTACCCTGATATAAAGTTAATCCACCATCCAAAAACCCACTGGATGCAAATCAGCCCTTTAACTACGTCCACCCTCTTTCTGTTCCTTTCTTTCTTCTCTCTTGATCTCTTCTCTTTCTCTCCCCGCAACTCCTTTATCAAAAATAACTCGGGGAAAGGAAAAATAAACACTGGAAGACACTCAGCCATGTGTGCAAGCCAGGCCTGTCCCCCTGCCCTGCTCCTGCAGCCTGAAAGGAGCTGGAGCTCCACTTTTGGAGGCAGCCTGTGAAACCTCAGCCAGCTCTGCTCACAGCTGGCCCTGCCTGGCCGCTCCCAGACAAAAGACTTCCGTCATTATCTGGCGCTTATTGAGACATCTCATTCAGCTGCAGATAAAAGGGAAGGAGATGTGCTTTGAAATCGAACCATTAGGGCGACACAGACACCAGCATGCAAATGCCGCACAGCAAATGGCTTCGAGGTGAAGCTCAGGAGAGGATCAGCCTCCGGTGCCAACTGGGGTTTGCCCGCACAGGGTCCCAGCAAAGCCCTTGGGGGAGTCTGGGGCTGTGTTTGTTAAGTGAAGGTGGATGTGGAAAGAAATGACAATGGGGTGGGTTGTTCCTGAGGAGTCCCTTGTGTTATTCACCAAAATAACCCCACCAAGCCATGGAGAATTCCGTTTTCCAATTTCCTCCTGATCCCCCGCCATGGAGAATTCCGTTTTCCAATTTCCTCCTGATCTCCCACCTTGGAAATTCTCACGGGGCTTCACGAGCCACTCCCTGTGTTTGTCACTCGTCACAGAATCGTGGAACCATGGAATTTGTAGGGTTGGAAGGGACCTGTGGAGATGACCCAGCCCCGAGTGTCCTGGGCAGTGCTGGACATGCCCAGCCCTGGTTTGCTGTAGGCAGTGATTGTGTCACACCTGAGGCTCTGAGATTGCTCCTGGAAGTGTTTGGTACCCCCAGCAAAAATCAAATTTCTTTTTCTCACTCTCTTTAACAGGGCAGTATTGCCAAACCCTCAGAGATCTCTGGTGTAACCAGCTTTACTGTATTTTTATATTTACTGGATTTTAAAGGCTGAGTGATGTCTCCCAGCAGAGGAGGATTAGGATTCAGCTGAAATGGCAGCAAAAGAGAGGCTTTGCTGAGGATGCTGGAGGCTCTGAGCTTGGCCAGGTCCTCCCTGGGTCACCTGGAGGGTCCCTGGTGACGTCCCTGAGCTTTCCCCTGCTGAACAACCCTCGAGAGGCGTTTTATTCTGATTTTATTCACCGCTGAACGTCCCTCAGGCCGGACACACCTCGCTGGGCTTTTCAGGGAAGAAAGGAGCGTTTGAAATCTGCATCGGGAGGAACCTTCTCCTGCCTGCTCGCTTTCCACCCACCGAGAAACGACCACTTAATAACGTGCAAATCTCTGGTTAAAGAATTACCGAGATTAGCCTGAAGCCTGACACTCATCCCGCAGGAGGGAGCTCACCGAGATGCTGTTGACAAAGGGAAACTTTGTTAAAGCGTGTTTAGTTCAGCTCTGCTATTGCAAGGATCCCTAAGCTGCTTTGTTTTATGAGATTTAGGGCAGAGGATTTTCTTCAAGCAAAGGGCAAAGGATTTTCTTAAAAAAGCATATTCCCCCTAGAAGGGTGCAGAGTCTCGTGGGATCTGGGGATTAGGTGTTCATTTCCTATACAAAAGCTCCATAATTGTCTAAAGGATGCCTGGGTCTGAACCAGCTCCAAGTGAAACATCAAGTGCAGTGCCTGAAAAAGAGGTAGAAAAGAATAATTTCCCTTCATGTTACCTGCACTAGGAGTTCTGTACCTGCTCCATGTGAAACATCAAGTGCAGTGCCTGAAAAAGAGGTAGAAAAGAATAATTTCCCTTCATGTTACCTGCACTAGGAGTTCTCTACCTGCTCCAAGTGAAATATCAAGTGCAGTGCCTGAAAAAGAGGTAGAAAAGAATAATTTCCCTTCATGTTACCTGCACTAGGAGTTCTGTACCTGCTCCATGTGAAACATCAGGTACAGTGCCTGAAAGTAGGCAAAAAAGGAATAATTTCACTTCATGTTATCTGCACTGAGACTTCTGTATCTGGATCTGAACCATCAAGTGAAACATCAGATGCAGTGTTTGAAAAAGGGGGAAAAAAGAATAATTTTACTTTGTGTTATGGATCTGAACCAGCTCCATGTGAAACATCAAGTGCAGTGTCTGGAACTGGGGAAAAAAGAATAATTTTACTTCGTGTTACTTGCACTAGGAGTTCTGTACCTGGATCTGAAGCATCAAGTGAAACATCAAGTGCAGTGCCTGAAAAAGAGGGAAAAAGAAAAATTTCACTTCATGTTACCTGCACTGAGTTCTGTACATGGATCTCAACCAGCTCCATGTGAAACATCAAGCGCAGTGTCTGAAAAAGAGGTAAAAAAGAATAATTTCACTTCATGTTACCTGCACTAGGGTTCTGTACCTGTGAGCAATGAAAGGTTTCTCTCCATGGATGTTGTTTGTAAAAGCCAAAAGATTTGTGGGATCTGAGGAGGAACCAGAGCACTGAGGAGAGTAAACTGAGCAGAAAAACTGATCTGGGGAATTTGAGCCTGCAAGAAGATTCTTCTGGGAAGCTCCTGCTGGACACATGTCCTGTCCCAGAACATCCCTGATTTAGGTGCAGACAATCTTTTATGCAATCACATCTCCCATATCTCTTATCTTCTTCATTTATGGCTTGGAAGAATTTACTTTATTTTATTAATTTAATTTATTTTATTTTTTGAAGAGCCTTCAAAGGCCACACCCTGGCAGTACCCGGATGGCTCCAAGATGGAAGCAAAAGAGGGCTTGGTCTGGAGATCTCCCATTTTTGTAAGTTTTAGTCCATTTGCATACAGGAGCCAACTGTCCAACTTTCTCTTTTATTGACTAAAACATTCCATGGGGATCCCAGCCCTGCAGACACTTCCCCAAAATCCTCTCCCTCTGATCTGATTTTCTCTTACTTCTCCTCCAGGTGAGCCTCTTGCTGCTCCTAAATATTTATTTTCTTCCAGAGTGAAAATATTTCGGACTGAACAGTTCAGGTGCCCAAAATACTGACAATTTCACTGAAAAAAAAAAAAAACCTCAACCTACAGGTGCTGATTAAAATCCACTGATTTCAGAATGTCTTTCTTCTCAGCAGTTTGTGCACAGGAAAATATTTGCGCTTTGTTCATCTTGCCTATATCAGCTCTTACAATGATTAGCGCTGCTAAAATGGAATTTAATAACTACAATAACAATGATAATTATTGTTGTTATAGCCATGATAACATTTTATTTAAATTATGGGTTTAATGTATTCGTTATCCCCATTGCCTCTCAACAATTAAAATGTGTATTTTTTCCTCCTCTTAACCTTCTAGGAATTTTCCCAGTTCTGTCTGGGATCCCCTCTGGACCCCCTGGATCAATTCTTATCTGCAGGGAGATGTCAGCCCTTCCTCAGCTGTGTGTGCACAGGCAGAAATGTGCAATTCTTCCCTGTCCCTTTGCCATCCACATGAATTTTACCACTAAAACCAATAAATATCCTCAATTTAAACACTGCAACAGTTGTACTTTCACACCCACACAGCGAGAACAACCCACAGCTCCACACGTACCCCTGGCCAGCAAAGTTTAGACTTTGAAAATGCCTTTTTTTCTCTTTTTTTTTCACCTCTGTTTCTTTTTTTTCCCCTCCTAAACCCTTCACGGGGATTGCCTCTTTGTAAAGTGTATAGTCTGAGCTGGTTTTGGGTGGCTACTCCCTCTATCCCAGGGATTCTCGTGACCATATGGAGCATCCTTGCTTGACTGCACTCTGCACAAACGCTGCCCAGCGGGGTGTGGGCTGGGATATGGGGTGTTCGTTGCTGCTGCTTGCTTTTCCACAAGGATTGCTCTGCACAGGAGTTTTTTTAGGGTATTCTGTGGGTTTTATCATCTTACGCCAAACCAAGTCATGTTGCTCTATGAGGTGAGGCTGGATGACTCCACAAAGAATGCTTAATTCTCAGGTTATGTGCTCCAGAAGAGCAAAAGAAAATTTTTAAGGGTTATTTTTAGACAATTTCTCTGCATGATGCATAATCCTCTCCTGACTTGCAGCACCTCAGATATTTCCTTGGTCAACAACCGTGATTTTTATAAAATTAAGGCTTTACCACTTTTTAAATTTACAAAATTATTGTGCCTCCTTTTCCTCTTCATGCCGGTGTTACCAAACTTCTCTGAGCTGAAATTGCTGTCAGTGAAACCTGAATTGGAGCCAGTCATGGTGTTCTGAGCTGGAGTTTTTAAATAAAATAAAAATAAGGCTGTGGGTTTTGAAATAAAATAAAACAGGATTCTCTTGAATTCTCTGTTATTGATATTGAAGGGGTTTGGTGCAGGTGATCAAGAAGATAATAAATAACGGGTTTACAAACCATCTTTGAAACACCCAGTGCACTGAGGCACTTTGGAAAACGAACCACGGGGACAACCCTGCCCCAACCCTGGGAAACAAAGGGGCTGGCTCCCAGCAATTCTGCCTTTAATTACCCTGAACCCACTGATTAAGGCCAGGAGCTCTCCCCTTAATCCTGACTTGCTCCTGCTGACCCTGCTGGGGTTTGAGACTCCATCCCTGCTCTGCCAGGAATCCCGGGCAGCTCCTTGCCGGGGCCACCTCGGTGTCCCTGGGAGCATCCTCCAGGCAGCCCTGCCTTAATTGAGTTGCTGACATTCCCCACTCCGTCCCTGTCTGCTGCCCTGCCACAGAACAAAGGAACAGCCCCTTCCCATTAAGGGCGGTAATAACTTAATTAAAACCAAGTTGGCCGCGCCGCGGGATCCAGTTTGTCATCAAGAGGCCTTCCCTGCCTTCCCCCTCTGCTTTTTGATAATCTATGCCAGATATTTAATCACTGGATACTCCGGTATAAAGCTCCCAGCCTCCATAACCAGCAGAAAGCTTGTCAAAATAAATTTTAACTTCTGACCGTGGTGGAAGCCCAACTAGGAGGTATTAAGAGAATCAGAGCTGTCAATCAGGGCTTGGGCTCACCGTTTATATTATTAATTCCAACTCTGGTGGCATGGGCTTGGGATAACAACCATCCTAAGCTGCATTGGTCCAAAAAACACAAACCAAGAGTGGAATATATTTCGTGCCGAGGTGACGTTACTGAGTGTCCAGAGGAACTTTTTTGTCTTTGAAAGGTGATGTTTTATTAGATTATTCTCATTGCCAAAAGACACAGCTACTGTCTGGCTTCGTTTGCTGAGGGTTTTTTTTCTTAATGTAAAGATTTATTCTTCACACCAAGGCAGCTTAATAAGAAAAAAAACAAAGAAATTGTTGTTTGTTTGTTTGTTTCTGGGAATTTAATTAATGCAACGTGTTTGAATGGAGACTGAACGTTCTGTGGTGGGTTATGAAGTGAAAGTGGCCTCACAAATTGAAATCCAGCTTGGAGCCCATGAGTTGGAGGTATTGTTACAATGCAAACCAGCGGGAAGGATTCCAGGAGAAAGGGGAGAAGTGTGTTAATTGAGAACAATAACAGGCCCAGGACCTCCAGGAGCTGGTGGCCTTAATAAAAGGAGACAATGCCATGTTGTTGCATAACCCAAATTTCAAATTCAATTTCAGTTGGAGCGATGCAGAGCTTTGTGTTTTTTCTCTGCTCATTTGCTTTTCTCTGTTCATTTCTGAGGCCATCAGAATGAAAAAGGTGCCATGGGCTCTGTGGAGCTGGGCTTGAACTGGGATTCTCTCTCCCATGTTAAACCCTTGATGGTGGAATCGGTTTCAAGGACATTAAACACACAAAAGGTGAGATTTGAGGGGATGTTTGCAATGGCACAGGTTCCATTCCACCTTGTCACAGCTCTTGCCCACTGTGGTTCTGTTGTGACTCAAACTGGGGTGATAAGAACTGTTGGCATTGAGTTGGTCCTAAGGTTGCAGGACTTTGGAATTCATTTAATCCCCTGGTTTTCTTCATCACTGTGAACAAAACCAGGCTGAAGTTGCCTGGAGAGGATCCAGAATTCCCATTTTCCAGAGTGTCCTCCCTGGTCACCTCCAAGATGAAGCCCTGAAGTTGTGGCAGACACACAAACCTCGTGCAGTCAGGCAGAGCTGAGGTGAAATCCATTTTTTCCTTCCTGTGTGGGAGGTTTTGTCTCTTTGTCCTCAATAAAAGAAGGAATGAGGAGCAAGAAGCTCCATGAGAAAATTTCTGAATCCTTTACAAACCAGCTCAGGATATGTGACAGATCTGGGTGTCCTCAGCTCGAGGACATTTTGTGGCAGCAATTTCTTGCATGGCCAGAACTCTCTGAAATTATTTATTCTATTATTTTCTGTATTTGTCTGTGGGAATCACTTCCCCACTGATTTCCCACCATTTTTTTGTTCACCCAGTCTTCCCACTTGGGCTCTTTTTGCTGGATAAAAATGCTTCCATTTAAGGAAGGTAGGAGGGTAAAATACACTACTAAATATCCTGAAAATACTAATTAAAAGTTACAGATAAAATCCTAATTATTGCCCAGGATATTATGGATCTGGTTGGTGTCCAGCCAGCACCCTTAACCTCCTGGGAGAATGGAAATTCATCCCAACAATGAATCTGCCATAATTTTTAATAAATTTGGTGTGAGTAAGACCAAAATATAAATCCAGTCATCATAACCTCCTCTAATTTAAGCAAATAAATGTAGAGTAGAAAGAAAATACAAACTTTAGGATATTGTATTCTAGATGCCTAAATATTCTGGAATATATTAGGGATGAGTGAAAAATGGAGGATCTTTCCCTTCCTCCCTTTAGTGTGGGCAACACAAATTCATCATTTATGAACTCACACAACCTTTCCTGAGCTGTGCTTGCATTTCAAAGCCATTGTGAGGCACAAACTGCAAAATCTATTCTGGTTTTCCCCCGTCTCCTTGTCCAGCTCCACAGAATCCAGGGATGTGGTGTGTGCCTGCAGTGCTGGGATGTATTTGTGCATATCAAAAGCAGCAACTCTCTCAAATCATTCATTGAAAGTTCCACTTGGCTTCGAGTCTTCCTGAAAAAAAAATATGTTTATTTTGTCTTCTCGACTTACTTTTCCTCGTGTCTGAGTATTGTGCCTCCAGGAAGAAAAGCTTAAATTGCTGAAGTAGGGCTTTTTTTCAAAGCCTGCCAAGAATAAAGTGGCTTAATAAGCAAGCACACAGATTTCACTTTCTTACAGAGGGAAAAAAAGAAATAAAGAAAAAAATAAGGGGAAAAAAAAGAGTAAGTCATTTGGAAAAAGGCTGGAAACTTTAGGAGCAGTGGATATTTTCTAAAAGTGGAAAGATAAGAGAATTTTGGGGAGGAATATGGGGCTAACTCGCCATGAAACTTGGAAAGGATGAGGGGCCAACCAACTGAATTGGATCCATGAGCACAGGGGGTGGGAATTCTGTCACGGCAAAGCTACACCTATGGGTTCAGGGAGGATCTGTCCCTGTGGGAGGGGTTGGGGACAGCAGGGACAGCCCATGACTGTCACCAAACACCTGGAGAGGCCGAAGCCTTGAGGAGCTGGAACAGAGGCTAGACAGAGTTAAAAGGAATAAAGTGGAGATTTATTGAAGAGCCTTCAAAGGCCACACCCTGGCAGATGGCTGCAAGATGGAAGCAAAAGAGGGCTTGGTTAGGAGATCTCACATTTTTATAAGTTTTAGTCCATTTGCATACAGGAGCCAACTGCCCAATGAATAGCTTCAAATGATGACGTTTCATCCCCCCTTGGTTGCTTGCCCACCCTCCTCTTTCCACGTTGTTTGTGCTTTTGGGCCTGAAGTTTGAAGAGATTGACCTTGAGTCTCCAGCTGGAATCCAGCTCAAATTTGTCTTCCCCACCCTGTGAAAAGATCTCAGTAACACTCAATATAAAGCTAAAAGCTGTGCATCAAAACAGAAAAGAAAAATTTAAAACCCAAGAGTGGGAACACCAGAGCTGAAGCTGCTGTCTCGTTCTGCACCCTACATTCCTTTGGGGTTTGGATGTACCAAACCTGACCCCACACAGAGCCTGCGGTGTCCCTGTCAGTGTCCCTGTCCCAGCCTCAGCTGCAGCCACTCCCCGGCCACCCACCCAGAGGACACTTCCCTGAGGCACCCGAGGGAGGCTCCAGCCACCAATTGTTTTGTTTGGTTGGTTTGAGCAATATTTGTAGGAAAAACACCCCGGGAGGAGCCGTGACTCATCCTGGGAGCTGCAGAACATCCCTGACTCCTGTTCCTTCCACCAGCAAGGGCTGGGATGCTGGGAGGGAAACTCAGCAGAGCCCATTCCTGCTGCTGTTCATCAGGGAAAAGCCAATCCAGGCTGAAAATTCCAAGATTTAAGGCTGCCTGGAAGTAGGTGATGGCCAGGAGACACCCCAGCACTGCCACGTTCTTAGGCTCTCTGACAAAGCTTTGAGTAACCTTCACACTGAGTGAAAGGCAACTCAGGTATTTTTTGCACCATTTTCATAAGTGGAACAGAAGAAAAAACAAAGAGAAGTGGAGAAAACAAGGTTCTAGATTAAAAATTACCATCTGCAAGGTTGAGGCCCTGGCTGAGACCCAGGCAGAAGCTGCGGTGTCCTCACCCAGGCTATGGGTGCAGTGGTGACTCCTGGGCCAGATGCCACCCCTGATTCCTGTTCCTTCCACCAGCAAAGGCTGGGATGCTGCGAGGGAAACTCAGCAGAGCCCATTCCTGCTGCTATTCATCAGGGAAAAGCTAATCAAGGCTGAAAATTCCAAGATTTAAGTCTCCTGGAAGTAGGTCAGGAGGCACCCCAGCACTGCCACGTTCTTGGGCTCTCTGACAAAGCTTTGAATAACTCACAGTGAAAGGCAACTCAGATGTTTTTGTTCCGTTTTCACAAGTGGAACAAAAGAGAAAACAAAGAGAAGTGAAGGAAACAAGGTTCTAGATTAAAAATTACCACCTGGAAGGTTGAGGCCCTGGTTGAGGCCTGGGCAGAAGCTGTGGTGTCCTCACCCAGGCCATGGGTGCAGTGGTGACTCCTGGGCCTGGTGCCACCTCTGAGTCACCCTGCATTGCTGCTCCACACCTGATCCTTCATTTATTTTTGGAGGTTTCCAGCCTGAGTACAAATAAACAAACCCAGCCCAGGCCACAGGCTGAGGTGGGGCAGCTGCAGGGCCCTGAGAGATAATGCAGGGAAGGGACGGGGAAATGGAAACAGCAGGCAGATATTTCAGATTAATTAAGTCCACATTATTATTGATGAGTTAATTAAGGATGTTTAACACTCAGAATAGCTTGGTTTTGCTGGCCAGGGATGGAAGGAATGAGTTTTTTGCCTGACAATGTGACTGCAGTGTTCATCCAACATGCTGGAATTGATCAGAGCAGGAATCTGGGAACCACCATGAATGCAGCTCCTGAAGATTGTCAGAACATCCACCATCAGCTTCATCACTGTTTGATCCCTAAAATCCAACAGAAAATCCACATCTCTAGCAGGAATTGCCCAGGATTTTTTAAATAACACAGTAGAGTATCAGGGTGGAAGGGGTGGCTCTTCTCCTCGGGAATGTGTTGCCAAATCCCCCAAATTCCTCACTGCTGCTCCCACAGAACTGAGAATTCCCAGCTCTCCTTTTACTCCTTTCAGGGCTTTAATCCTTCTCCACATGGATCCTCTGCCCATCAAGTTAAAAATATTTTCTGCTTTAGGGTGAGCTCTGGAAGACCCATGAGGGAGAATCTCTCCAGCGGATGGGACCCAAGCAAATACTGGAATGTGGAGAGTCACCCTCATAAATCCTAATTCATTTGGATTCTGCCATCACGGTTTTATTCAGGGTCTGCTGAAATTCGGTGTATTGTGTAAAGATTTCCGAATCTTTGAGCAGAGGGAGGCACTCAGGGCTGCCATGTCCTGATTAAACTTTATTTTAGATTCATCCACTGCAGAGATTTTTCAAACCTCTCATTCCACACCAGCAAAGTCACCTGTTTTCCAAGGGACGCTCACTGGAAAATGTGGGCAGTCGGATTTCTCTGCGGTTCAGCCACTCCTATATTTGAAACACTGCTCTGAAAAAAAAAACCTCAAGGCTTCTTAGACCTGGAAAGTTCAATTTGTCATCATCTCACCCATTTTTGAAGAGTTCTTATTTCCTCAGAGTCTCTTATTTTATAGAAAATCAATTTTTTCCCGTTTTTATCACACGATGATTTCACTTTTCTGCCAGTCCTTGATTAAAAAATTGCCTGAGCTGATTCATACACAGAGTTAAATCTCAGCCTAGGATGGGGCAAAGCATCTGGTTGATATTTCAGCAATGTCTTGTGGTTAATAAGTTCTGCTTGAGCCACAGAATTCCTGCCCTGGCAGCTTTCAGGACTTTTCATGTGGAAATTTCCTCATTGCTTTGCAAAGTCGGTGCCTGTGGGGTTTTTATTCGGGTACAAAGTTTAGGGTTTGAGGACTCCACAGGACAAGTGTTGAAAAAAAGTAAAATTAAATAGAATCAAATGAAATTAGATTAAGTTAAATTGAATTAATGAGCGTGTAGATTCTCCTCTGTAAAATTAGCTGCCACTATGACCCACCAAACACAGCCCTTGGTTAACACCTCTTCTTATATCATGAAAAATAAATATCTGGAGCTAAATTTGTCTGTTCAAGACATGATTTCAGACAGTTTTCTGCTTGTGACCATGTCACTAAATTATTAACACAAATGCACTCCATGGTCAGGGGCTGGAAAACGATTTCAGCTCATTAAAAAAAATAATAAAGAAAAAAAGAAAAATATGTAGTATGAAATAAAAAAAAAAAAGAGGATTCCTGGAATGCCAAGAGGCAGCAGAAATCCAAGGAAAAACCCCAACCCACGTCAGGCCCAATATTTATCAAGAACCTGACACCAGTGTGGTCATTTCTGTGCTTGTTTACTGTTGAAATGAAGTTTATTCCAATTTGTAATCTCCAAAGTTTCCTTTGGGCTCCTGGGCTGGAAAGGGCACCTGGGGTTTGGATGGGGTGGGATGGAGGAGGAGGAGATGAAAGGAAAGGGAGGAGGTGAGGAATCAAAGCTGCCTTGCCAAAAATGTTCACACAGAAACCAAATTCCTGGGCTGGTGGTGCCTCCATTTCCCAGAGTGTGAAAATCCAGGGTTTAAAGTGAGAACCAAATGAAAATGGGGAGATTTTGGGGCGTCTTTGCCCCTCAGGAAAACTTTTTAGGGAATTAAGGATTACAAAATCGGGCAGACAGAGGAAATAATGGGAATTATCCAGGGGGTTGGAAATGATTCCTGAACTTTCTGGAAAGGAGCTGATGGGCATTTCAGAGCTCAGCTCAAACCAGCACAAAATGCAGAGACAATCACTGCAAATTCACATTTACATTTTGATTTACATATTTACATTTAAATTTGTATTTACATTTAAGCTCTGCCATGACCTTTAAAGAGATCTTTAAAAATGAGCTTTGAGGGATCATTCAGAGATGCCCTTGGTGAGGGACACAGAACATTTCTGGCTAAAATTAACACTTTATTTTTAGCAAAACCCTTTCAAAGTTTGTCCTATTTGTCTGCAAGATGTCTTAAAGCATCTGTAGGAATGGAGAACATTAATACAAGTGGAAAAAGAGAAGGTTTTTGCAATTTATAAATCCATTATTTAATATATATATATTATGTATATTATAGATATTATGTATATTACATTTATTATATATTGTATACAGTATTTATTATTATGGTTTTTTAGATTTATAATTATTATAAATAGACAATGGAGAATCATTTTAATTTTTAAAATTAATCACACAGCCTAAGCTTCCATTGGTAAAAAAAGTTATTTCTGTTGAAATAAGTGGAATATAAAGTACAGTCTCTGTTTGCCTGAGATACCCATGAAATGTAGAGAGGGATAGTAAAAGGATACATAAAAATGAAGTATTTTTGCTGGAGTTGCCCTTGGAAAATGATTAGCTGCTCCCTCACATCAAATAATTTCCAAATAATTCCATTTTACCTGTGTGCTAAGACAACTCCTGAAGGAACTACAGAGAAAGGATGACACAGAAATTACTGAACATGCCCAAACCCCTCTAATGAGACTTAATTGTGTCTGTTTAAAGCTTTGATTAATTGTATTTTTGCTTCTAATGGCTCCCAGCTTGAATGAGTGTCCGAGGCAAGGCTGAAATGATGAATTGTTTGCAGTCCACCACCACCAGGGCAAATTTATGGCTGCCCACATTACTTGGCAGAGGGAGAGGATTTCAGAAGGATTAAAAAAGTTGGGAGGAGGCCGTGGATGGAGGAAAGGCTCCACTGGGAACGAGGAGTTGAGACATCAAGGTCCTCATTGTCCCAAACTCAGACAGAAACCCTCTAAGCTCCGTTCTTATCTCATTTTCATGAGCACTGAGTTCTTCCTTTTCATCCCTCGTGTTGTTTTTTTTTTTCCCTGAATAAATTTGCTTTCCTATCTCCGAAAGAGATTGGATCCCAAATACAAAACATCACCGTGTGAGCAAAGAAAAACCAGATTTTTTGGAGCATAAATGGGACACAAATGGCTTCTGTCCAAGCTGCAGATCTCTCAGCATGAGGAGCAGCTCTCCTGACAGCGAGCCTGCAGTGCAGCTCCCATCTCCCTCGGGATTTATGGCACAATTTGCTGCATTAAGTTGGGAAAAGGGGAAAATGAAGCTCAGTGGGAAGTGAAGTGTGGGCTCCTCATCCCAAAAGTGGAGGAGGAAATGTCAGGGAGGAGGCAGAAGTGTGGGACACGTGGAAATAAACCCCGTTTTTCACTGCTCTCCACCGAACCAGGAGCACTGATAGCCACTCTATCACCTTAACGAGGGATATTTAATTTATTAATCACCCTGCCTTGTCCAGGAACCTGAAATGGAGATAATGAGGAAAAGCCTGCAATTAACAGAAAAAGACTATAATCAAGCCTTTGTGGCCATTTATTTGGGCAGGAACGAGGACTCCACTCCATCATTACTCCCCACACCTTGTTCACTTTTCGGGAACATTGGCATGAGTGAGAGGAACATGTTGTGAAACTAAGCAAATACTTACCCAGGAATATTCCCTGCCCGTGTGTATTTACAGAAATATCCATCTGAGAAGGGTTTAATGGCTGCTTTGACAGGCTGTGTGCTGAAACGAGCTGCAATAATACCCTGCAACTTGGGAACTGCCTGCCCGGGGTAAATTTGGATCTCATTTATTTGCTTCAAGTGAAGCCACACCAGCTCTGGGGGTGAAGGTGCAGGGGAATTTGTGCTTCCAGGGAAATTTGTGCTGCCAGAACCTCTCCATGCTCAGGCTGGTTACCCATCCTGTGTGCCCCCAGTGCACGCAGTGCTCACACGCAGCACGCGGGGTGAATGTGTGTGAAATGTTTCAATTACCTCTAAAATAATGTTTAACATGTTCCAGACATACTGCATTAAGCAAATACCCCAGCAGTATTTGAAGCGTATTCTGTTTTTCATTTTAATAGATTGTAAATGTATTAAACACATGTTAAGAATATATTTCATATACTGCATTTGTAAAATATTATCAAATTTATATAGGCGGAAACCACAGAGCCACCACAGGATCGGCTCCAGAGCGGGCCCATTTGGGAAGTTAACCTTTTAGCACCACTGCATCAGCACAGAATAGAGGATTCTATTTGATTTCCCCCAATTTTTGTTCCATTTTAAGCCCTTAACCCCTTTACATCTAAACTTGGGGGTCTGTAGAACATTTACACCCCAACCATCTCCTTGGAGCTCCCTGTTTTAGTGCTGAGAGAGGAGCTCAATATCAGAGCTTCAAAATTGCCCCACAGCCGTAGGATTAAATATCTGCTCCTCAAATCGTTGGGACCACTGCATCAGCCCAGAATAGAAGATTTTATATGATTTCACTCAATTTTTGTTCTATTTTAAGCCCTTAACGCCCTTATATATAAACTTGGGGCTCTGTAGAACATTTATACACCAACCCTGGAGCTCCCTGTTTTAGTGCTGAGATAGGAGTCCAATATCAGAGCTGCAAAACTGCCCCATAGCCATAGGATTAAATATCTGCTCCTCATTTAATACCCCCTCAAATCATGGGATGGCATTAAGTATCCCTGCTAAAAGGCAATGTCTGCGGATATTTCACAGCTGGAAACTGAGATTCCACTCGGTTCCTTCCCCTCTGTCCTGCAAACAGAGCAAGCTGCAGTTGGGTTTTGGGTTTGGGCCAAGCCAGGGAGGATGGTTTGGGTTTGAAGATGTTTTCTGAGTCCAGACACCCTCAGGTTTCTTTGAAAGCAGAACCCAGAGCTTGCTCTGTTCCTCTGGAAATGAATCCCCTCTCCTGGCTGAGCTCAGCCGAAATCCTGGAAATCAGAGTTTAACACGAAGCAGAGGATGGGGTCTGTGAGAGCTTGGCCTAAAAGGGCAGGATTTAATCCCAGGTACCCAAAATGGTCCTTGAAGGGTGTAGGAATCCAACAAATTTTCATTTTTATACATTAATAACTTCAGTTCCTTTTCATTCTCCTCCTTTAACATGGACTGGAACAGCAAAGCCCAGACCCAGAGTGAGAACTGAGATTTCCAAGTTGGATTGGACAGAAATCCCAAAGTTTTGGGTGTGTGGGGCCCAGAGCAGAGCTGGTCACTGCAATCTCTGGTTCTGCCTCTCTGCTGCTCGGTTTGGGAGCACAAACAGCACCTGGGGACAGGAAATTGCCTCTTCCCAAAGTGCATGAGGTTGGTTTTAGTTTAGACAAACTCTAGAAAGAGTCACTGCTGGGTGATAAAGAGGAGGGTGATTCCTCAAAGAGGAATTTATCATCAGTGCTCAGATAAACCCAGCCCAGGAGCTCCAGCTTTCCAAACATCCCAGAATATTTGCCTTACAATGACATTTATATTTGATGTGTGGAACTTTTTACTCAACTTTTTTTAGAGCTTCCATTAGTTTATAACAAAATTTAATCATCCAAATTTATTTTCAGCTAGACAGAAATTCTTAGTGCCAAATGCTTTTCTTAATGAAGTATTAAAACCCAAACATAACAGATGAATCAGGGAGAATTTTAATTTTGGGTTTTTTTTTTTTTTTTTTTGCCTCAGTGTCCATCCCAGCCCAGGAAAGCAACCACTGGATTCTGTGATTCTCCTCATCCAGAAGTTTTCAGAGATTGTAGAAGGGTTGGTGCAGGAACTTTCCCCAGGATATGGGGGCCAGAATATCCCAGCCAGACCCTGGAAAATGAGTGGCAGAGGGGGTGCACAGGTGGAAATGAAGATTCCTCAGGCCAGGACGAGGCCTTGGATTCTTGCAGGCTGCCACTGTAAGCACAGCTTGTATTGACACTGCAGAGCTTATTGCCAGTGACCTGGGGGGATTGGGTTTCCTGAAGCTCAGGAGATCCATTTCAGCTCCGAGGGGGAAAGATCAGACACATCCTGAAGCTCCCCAGAAGAGTTATGACAGATGTGTCACAGTAACTTAACTGCACCCTGCAAAAATATTAACTGTGAAGTGTGTTGGTTTTTACAGGCTTATTTCACACCATTATCCACTTAACTCCCCAATAATGTCCCAGTCCTGGCCAACGAGCACCAGGAGATATTTGCTGTGCTTTGACTTCCCAATTATTTTGTGTGGATGAGCGAGATGAAATAACAGCCAGACATCCTGAAAAAAAACAAAACCACTCACTCAAATATTCACCAGCGCTGCAAAAGAATTCCCTTCCCCTCACTTTTAATGATGCAGGATTTACCTTATCACATGGGATGGATTTCTGCTGCAGGAGTTCTCAGATGGGGGAAATAAAGCTGGCAAGGAGTAAATTCCCCACTTTGTCAGGTAAAATGTGGGATTGGGTTGTTGTAAAACATTGGCAGGAGGGAAATCTCAGCGGGCAACGGAGCCAAATGTCAGCCTGGAGCTGCCACCCTGCATTGCCCTGATTTGGGTTGGTCCTTCCCAGCAGCTACTGTGTGACCTGCTGCAGAAACAGCTTCTGGAAGTGATTTTTCCCATCTGAGAGCACTTTCCTCGTTCCTTTTCCAGTAAATGTGCAGAACAGCTCTGAGGAGAGATCCCAGGCTGCCTCCTCAACATGAGCAGCAGCTGCTGCTGC